>NW_023502128.1:0-253398 GCF_013396075.1 Fusarium subglutinans | reverse complement strand
TTAAGTTATAATAAAATACTAATTAGTATTTAGTATTTTCTTAGTACTTTAGTTTAATATAAATACTATTAGTATTTTACTAATTAGTTTTTTTTCTTTAGTATATACTAAACTAAGAAAAAATTAGTTTTAGTATACTAAACTAAAAAAAAATTTAGTTTAGTATACTAAGACTAAAAAAAAGAAATCTTAGTCTTAGTATACTAATACTAAAAAAATATTAGTCTTAGTATACTAAACTAAAAAAATTTTTAGTTTAGTATACTAATAGTATTTTTTTTTTAGTACTAGTATATAAAACTAAACTAATTTCCAACCCTGTCTGGGAGACCGACCTCGACAAAGTTGAACTTTACTTAGTCCAACGAATCGGATCAACGTCCTGGGAAGAAAGAATATTAGACTGTAGGATACCAAGAAATCTTTTGCTCTTATACAACATGCTGACCCGTGAATCTAGCATCTCGTACCGAGTGGAAGGCTGAGTGGGATGTAGTAGGAATTCTGGAGGGAGGTGAAGATTCTGTGTACAACTTTGTCTTGGGCGATCGTCCCGACGGTCTTGCGATATCACTTTCTGAGACGCAATACTTCAATGTCACCGCTCCAAAACTCGAAACCACGATCACCTCCACGTTTCAGACCTCTACGACGATACAGAGCATGTCTTATACACGCATTGCGACGTCTACTACGAAACCCCTCCAAACATCTGCGGCTCCAGATCACAGCTTGGATTCAGATGCTGAGTCAAATTCCGACTTTGGAATATCCAAGGGCGAAATTATCGGTGCCGCGGTTGGGGGCACCATCGGCGGCCTTATACTTCTTGGTGTTGTTGGATGGTTCATCTGGAGAAGATTAGGACGAAGAAAAGAAGAGACGGACCTCTCAATAGTTTCTCAGAGTCATCAACAGCAGTTTCACTCTTCGAAGACAAAGGCTGAGCTCCCTGGTGACCCGGCAGTTGAGGGGTATCCTTCGGGGTATGCTAGAAGTCCACCAGGGCTGCATGAAGCTCCTTGATGGGGCGGGATTCAATCAGGAAAGGGAGCTGACGGATGATGCGGGGAAGCCTAGTCGCACTACGATAGATTATGAACTCTCAAGACTCATTCTACATAATACTTGATAACCACCTACAAGCCTCACGAGAAATTGAGGGGTCAGCGAACTTTGGTCATGTGGTTGGCTGCGGCCAATAAGGTTACGCTTTAGGCTGCGATCACAAGTGACGAATGAGGACACACGAATGTAAACTTCAACTCAAAAACCAGCATATAGGTAGTGACCAATGATCCATGGCGCCAGCCGTATGGCTTTGAATCTTGGATTACTCGGGATGTCTTTCCTTTAGGTTCAACAAAGCCCTTCCGATTAGATTGATCACATTGGCTCTGATACTCTGTGGTTATACATACCTGTGCTGTTGAAACAGGAGGACAGGGACATTATTGGATAATACCATATCAGTGCCCGGAGTCATGGCCTATTACAGGATGGTACTCAAGTATGGGACTGTTTGTGTTCTTGACAATTGCGTTCTGGTCTCCGGGAGTTTTGAAGTTCAATTGTGATGTTGTCACAAGACCCCTCACGCTGCATGAGATTTGGCCTGGCTACTCGGCCGTTTAGCCACGAGGCATATTGGTGGCGGCATCATGACTGGTATATGTCGTTCATGACTTATTTCTAACTCCACTCGAACATCAGTCATGACTCTCAGATAACCATAAATAACCGTGGCTCGCCCTCGCATTCGAAAATGACATCGCTCCCTTTCCTTCATACTTTATCATCCTCTTTTGAACCATTCAAAGTTAACAGAGGTAGACGCGCAACATCTCAATCTTTCACACTTTGTTTCCAGTCTATCACCACCCATCATGCAATTGAATTGGGTGTTCGTTCTGGTAGCTTCACTGGCCAGTCTAGCAGCTTGTAGAGGAGCGAGATTCATCAAGCCCCCGCCATGGAACCTCCTGGATGACGGTCTTCGTAATCTTAGCAACAACAAACGCTATCAAGTCGACGCGATCATCCCCATCGTTCTCAGTAACAATACGAAAGTCAGCCCTGAAGACGTGCAAGTTAAGCAACTGAATACTGGGAGACGCAAGGGAAGGCCAACTGTATATGACAGGGTGATAGGTAGGATGAATTCCAATCTGCAACCTTGCTAGAGTTATACTGATGCGATGTTACAGGTACACGTTCACCATTTGTCTTTCTCTGGATGGCTAAGTATGATGTGTGCAACTATTTGGAAAATGGTGAAGACGCTGTTTACTCTTTTCGAATACCTGGACCTGGCAAAAGGAGAAGTTTCAGGTACTCTGCATTCTTCAATGTCAGCAGCCCGGATAGCGTCAAGGCCCCCATCAGTAAAGCTCCGGAAACATCAAGCCTCTCCTCGCAATCCACCACCAAATCCACCGCCAAATCCACCACGCAACCCAGTGCTGAGTCCACAGCCACTAAGAAACCGTCCCGCCAAAGAAAAAAATCGAGTACGAGGTCCGGATTGACAGGTCCACAAGTGGCAGGCATCGTTATCGGTGCCGTAGTTGCCTTTATCCTGATGGTGGCCGGTTTCTGTTGGGGGTTTGAGCGGATGAGAGTAGCAAGGCAGCTACAAAGGTCACACGAGTTTGAACTCAGAAACATGGAACGCGACGTGCGCGCTTTGAGGGAGACGGTATCAAAGCTTGGTTCTTGATACAAGATGCGCTCAAAGATAGCAGCATAGCAATACAAGACATTACTGCTAGTGGGCAAATTCCCACTGATTAAAGTGTTTGAACGTCAAGCTCTCCGATGGTACAAGGTCTAAGCTGTTAGCAGGACGTGCTATTTACAGTCGAGACTTATAGCTGAGAGCTTAAATCAGCAGACAGAACCTAGGTCGAGCTCTCAGTCGAGTTCATGCTGCCTTAGTACTTTCTCTAGCTAGGAATGAATTTGCTCATGACTCGTGACTCATTACTATACTCTTCGGTGTATATGCGCCGATGTCGTTGATTTGTGCTCGGGTGAATTAGTAATCGTATTACGATGTAGCTCTCTGACTCACACGCCCAATTGGCTGAGTAGGTACTAAAGGACTCACTCACCTATTCCTTCAACCGCCAACAAGTGATATCTTGAACATTGGACTAAATTAAAGTCGCCAAAATGAGTCTGCAATTCACCACTCTCGATGTTTTTACCACCACCGCCTTTGAGGGTAACCCTTTGGCAGTGGTGACGATACCCCCACCAAGCCAGCAGGCTCCCCTCACCCAATCTCAAAAGCAACGAATTGCGCGCGAATTCAACCTCTCTGAGACTGTCTTTGTGCATGATGTTGAGAATCGTGGTGATACGGATGAGAGAAAGATTGATATCTTTACTCCGCAGTTCGAATTGCCATTTGCGGGGCATCCGACTATCGGCACAGCTATTTTTCTTCAGCCGCAGGGCGTAAAGAAAATGATTGCACAGGCGGGCAAGATTGACCTTGAGTTCGAAAATGGTTCTGCGCGTGCTTTAATTCCACATGATGTCCGACTGCACAAGGGGAGAGTGCCAAAACATGGTACTCGAGCTGGTTGGGATGACAAACTCGCGCAGGTAGCTGCCGCTGACGAGGGCTCACCGGTGTTCAGCATCGTCAAGGGGATGACTTTCGCGCTTGTGGAACTCCCATCTCTTGAGCTGCTCGGCGCTGCCAAGGTTGGGGCTATGGGTGACATCGACGGCAACTTGCAGGATGACGGTTGGAAACATGACTTTGACTCAAGACGCTACTACTACACGCTTCTCAACGGCGAGACACCATCCGGTGGGAAATTTGTCCAAAACCTTCGCACGAGACTTGTGAAGGGAAATATGGAGGATCCTGCTACTGGGAGTGCCGCATGCGCGTTGTCTTGCTACTTGGCGTTGCACAAGCTTACTGCGAGCTCGATCAGGTTCAATATCACGCAGGGTGTTGAGATGGGGCGGGAGAGTCTCATCGTGGTAGATGTTGAGGTAGAGACGGATGGAGCTGGAGAGAGAAAGGTCAAGAGTGTTCACCTTAGTGGAAAGGCGGTCGAAGTCATGAAGGGCACCGTTAGGGTGCCTCAGTGAAGTCTATCATAGTGACTATGACTGCCATTATCTTGTATGTAAGGTACCTAGTTTGGCAATTATACTCATGTATCCATGGATCTAGTTCAATCAGTTTCTCGTGGTGCTCCAAATTGACACGCAAGCTTGTGCAAACTGCGCATGTACAAGGATTTGTGAAGAAAGCCCCACCGTTCGGGATCGATGCATCTAAGGCTCGCCACCAGCCGTTCATTCATTGCCAGTGTCGAACAACATTCCCCGCCGCAATCCACAAGCCGATCAGGAATAATCTCACCCATAAGTCAGAGACAAATAGCATCTACAGTGCTGGTATTACTATAAATTTTATCAATTTTATAAAATTATATATAAAGATTTCTTTCTTTAATAATAATTTCTTCTTAATTCAGTAATTTTTATCCTATTTTATTAGTCTTAGATACAATTACCTAAGATTAGTTAGTTCTTCTGTCCCCCGGGTGAGTGGATCCGCAATCGAGAAGACAGTGATGTTGCAATATGTAGGTATTCGCCTTGACAGTGCCAGCCACTTCTTGCAGCAAACACCTTCTCAATGTTTGATCTAGGTAGCCTCAGGCTCCAACCGACCGAAGGCTTTCATGTTTCCCTACCTTTAATCTTCCTCTTCTCTCCTGTTCTCTACTCTTCTCTTCCTGTTCCTCTCCCTTATCAGTCGACCTCAGACATCATGGCGACGCCCGAACTGCCCTGTGCGAACTGCCGCCCCGATGGCACCAGCTGCCAAAACGATGGCAAATCGACCTGCGCCAACTGCCGTCTCGTCGTCGTAAGTGGCCGGCCTCCGTTGGTGTCCCGTCTGAGATGCATAATGCTCACGTCCTGCAGTACTGCAGCTCCGAATGCCAGAGAGCCCACTGGCCCATCCATAAACTCGACTGCAAATCACCATACAACAGCAAGACGTGGGAGCCTGAGTGGTCTGTGGAGTGTCGTGCACCTTCTTTCTGGGGCGTTGTGAAACCTCACCCGTTTGGTGGCAAACAGTACCCATATGGAAATGTCCCTGCGTTCGATGTTCTTCGGCTCGGTGCCAATGAAGGAGAAGCGTATGCAAGCCCGTTGCGTTTGTTATTCCCCGGTACGTGATCGTCTGACCCCGAGGGCTTAGCGAGGTCAAGCTAACGACATTTCTCTGCTCAAGCTTCTGGCGACTGGCGAAACGTCGTCCAAACTATTGCACAGCTTCCTCAGAGCTATGTACAGCCCATCGACATTATCCTGAACGATCGCGACTTCGACATCGTTGCCCGCAACGCTATAATACTTCTTCTCGCACTCACCGCCGACGACTTAGGTGAGGCCTTCGATTGTATCATCCACATTTGGTATTCGACTTCCATCCGTAAGTCTCATGTCGACTTGTTCAACCAGCGCATCCGACCCCTTATCCAGAGTGTTTGCGACAAGGTGAAGGATAAACCTGCCACAAAGATTTTGGCAAAGACTTGGACTTTCGAGAAACGATCCGTCAAACTCGCCCTTCAGAAACAGGCCTGGGATAAACTGCTGTCATATATGGATGTTCCTGAGGGCTTGACTATTGACAGAGCAAAGGAGATTCGCCAGGCTGTTACATTCTCTAGGTCCCGCATCGATATCCACGACCGTGAGTTTCTGTTTCTATCCCCTTCTCATCGAGTCGCGAGACATCGATTTCGTCAAGATGGCCTTCTTCTCCCCTTTGGGGCTCAGCGCAGCGAACACTGCGAAGTGAATCCGTGAGTGATATTTCCTGGAATTGCGAATTGAAGTTAAATCTTGTAGGACTTTCTTTCGATCCCCAGATGGCTGGCCAATGAACGATTTTGCTGATCCGGTAATGGGATGGTCTCTCCAAGAGGTTGACAAGACTCCCTATGGATTCGCCACATCTGACATATATGGCAAGCTTTTCTACCACATTCGATCCATGTTGGAGAAGTTCATGGCTCGGATATCCAAATCTACTATAGCTTTACAGCTTTTTCAGGTTGATGCCGAAGTCCTTCCTGAATATCTTGACGGCTCTTTTGACGGGTCTTTTGATCGCATTGATGTACGTTCCATAGATTCCGCTGCTTCAAGTCCAACGGATTCACTCATGGGCATGACACTGACTTCCATTCAGGCCTCCAACATCTCCGACTGGCACTTTCTTGGTGTTCATCGCACCGTCGAACTCTTGGCCCCGCTGCTTCGAGCGCCCTCAGTCAACCCACACGCGACTCTCATCACGCTCTTCATGAACATGGTACTTGAATATTCGACCGAAGTGGACGCTTTGGAGGGTGCCAAAGCGCTGTCAGGGCGCATCGTCAAGTACCTTCCGCCCCGGCGGGTTATCGGGCGTGGCATCGAACCTTTCACGGTCATGGGCATGTACGCTCAAGGCCGTGTGCAGAAATACGATGATATTTTCGAGAGGTGAACAATCCTTCTTCGTTTCATTACGAATGCTGACTCTGCTCAAAGGTTTGTGAAGAAGGCTCGGTTGTTGTATATGCCGCTTATAGCTGGGGCGGAGATGAAGGATAAGCACACCATCATCAAGAAGTGGCCCTACAGATTGAAGCTTGAGCCTGGATCGGAGGGAGGCCAAGAGGAGTTTGACCGCCTTATTACCAATGGTCAAACAAGCAGGGAGTTGTACTTGGAATGGCAGAGGATCTAGGTGTCAAATGGGTGCTGGCAAGCAAGTCGAACATTGAGGACTGCAATCTGTTCTGGTCTTCAGACTTATTTGTCACGAAAGGTACTGGATTTGGTATCTAGACTTTCTCAGTCATTTGGCCACTTGGAAACGTTCGCGCGTTGTTTTCAGAGCTTTGAAGTCCTCGGCATTTTGCGACGTATTCCGTCACGAGAGAAGTAGTGCGTTTAAAGAGCTATATACAGAGAATGAAAAACCACTGAACATGACAATCCTTGTCAAATCTCCATACTAGTAACTCAATGCCAACCCTGTGATGTTCGGTTCACTTCGTCAATGACTCTTGCTATCACGGCATAGCTTCTTGGAGAGTGTGCCATTAATTTTAGTATATATCTCTAGAAAGCCTCATCAGATCACAGCGACTGTCTACCTGCTGCACCCTCTAGAGTTCGAGTTGCCCTTACTGAGGCACTCACGGTTCACTTGCATCATCACAACGTAGAGCATCCCAAATTTAGGTCGCATAGTATGAAGCGCTGAGGATCAGAGAAATCAAAGAAAAAGCCGGCATATCCGTGCTATCCAGATTAGTTTTCAGCTGTGCACTAAAATTCGTTAGTTTTGGACCCTTATCCTTTAAAGTGTCAATTATTGACGCTGGTGGGGAATATTGCTCCGAATTGGGGCAGACTATTGACAGTTGGGTGGGTAAGAACTGTTTTCGGAATTTTAGTACAGCTGTCAGAAACCTTTAGTTAGCCTTAGGTTACGTAGTGCCCTGCGAGATAGTCCAAAAATAATTCGGAGTCGTACGTTTCGCGGACCTATTCCGCCCGAATCCAATCAATGGCTGGTCAGTCCTTGGATTCCGTCATATCTCTGCCTCAGCGATGTACATAGGATGTAGAGGATGGCAGCTGAACTGGCCTCGACTGGCCTTTATTGCCAAGCTATGGGGCATTGCGTCTGCCAGCCAGCCACAAGACCATCAATAAAGGCTACCATGCTGGCTCCCTCTTCTGTTTTTGACTGAGTGCATAAGATAGTCGACGAGATAGCAATAGAACCGGAGTGCAGATTCTCTATAAAAGATGAGATCCCTTCAGTTGAGAATTCCATTCTTCATCAACTTCTAACCATATCTCTTCCTCAACTACCCTACCAAATTTCTTCTTGTTTTTACCCATTATTCTTGGATACTACAGCAAGTCTACAGCATGGCAGCATTAGCAGAGAAAATCGGCACCAAGCTTCTGGTGAAGTTTGCTTGTGGCATTGCAGAGGCTGCTGGCGCCAAGGTTCTTGAGAAGGGACTTGAGGAACTTTTTGGCAGCGATGAGCAGAATCTTCAAAACGAGATCGCAGATGTCAAGCAGAAACTCGAAGAAGCCATCGGCCTCATTCGCGATGTCAAGAAGTCTATTGACAACCTTGCCAGTCAATTGGCCGATAGCATCCTGCAACTTCGAAGTGACTCCTTGAAGAGTCACTTGACAAAGATTGACAGTCTGTATAATGGCATCGTCGACATTTTCGAGACTGTTGTTCGTGACTCCGCGATCGCGGACCTTGAGAAGCGTCAGGGAAAAATGCGCGATCTCCAAAAGAGATTGGACAATCAACTCAAGGAGGTTGTTAAGAGTGTTCCCGAGAGTCTGGAGCAGATCAACAGCTTTCTGAGCGAGGAGGGAAACAATTCGTTCCTGAAACAACTCGCTCAGCGTGCCTTTGACAACTCGGAAGAGTTCCGAATTTTCTACCTTAGATGCAGGGCTTTGGTGAGTAACAACCCATCCACAATCAGTGACTGAACACGTATAGCTAACAAGAGGTTTAGGTCTACAGCTACTGGGCAGTTGTCGGTCGGGGTATTGAGCTTCTGGAGATGGCGACAAGTTCTCCGAAAGTCCATTTCTCTGAAGGCGAGAAGACTGTCGCTCGCCACATTGGATATCTGCAGAAGCAGCGTGAGCTCTTTGAGTCATCTGTTGGCAAGTCTACCATCGACCTCTACACCAGCTTGATGGCAGTCAAAGAGGAAGGAAAGTTGGCAGTCTGGTTTGCGACTAACGCCTCATCTGGATTCCTAAAATCCGAAACAGTTGTGTCCATCGGCTTACCCGTCGCTGTTGCAAAAGCCGGGTGGCAGAAATGGTATCTGACACCTGCATCGGGTAAGGAGTCACTTGAATCCTTCAGCGCCTCTGCCTACTGTCTGCAAGAGATTGATACCGGCGATTACTTGGGCAACGTGACTGCAGGTCATGGCTATGCTGCTAGCAGGTTCGTGCTTAAAGGACGTGGGTTCAATATCAAAGTCCCCGTCCAGTGGAACTGGTTCATCAAGCCTTCAGCGCCAGGTTCCGACAGGTTCACTATCAGGCAGGAGGAATCTCCTGGCTGGGCTATATCTGTGGACAATCTCACGAAGGCGTCGGCACTGTCTGGGCCCTTACCCAACCCAAGTGCTGAGTTGTTTCAGATTCTACCCGTGGACAACTAAAGATCGACGGTAGTGGTACTACACGGATCATGTATCCTCACATATAGCTATTTAGTGGCTAACTTCCTCTCTTTAATATATTCATAGTCAGGCATAGCTTTCACGACAAAGTGCTCGTCCCTAGTGTTATCTTTGTCTCCATACTCTGGCCTCTACTTCACAACATCCTATTCTATATCAAGAGACTTTATATAAGAATCTCCAATCGATCGATCACTTCTCAGCAAGGTTCCAAGTCAGTTTAGGTGGCATTTATAAAACAGGGAAGACCAACCGCGTCAAAAGAAAAGCCCCGCCCGGAAATATAGCGCAACGCGTCAGGAATATCAAAAATGATCTTAGCAAAACAAACACCCAGTTTTAACAAACTACAGAGGTAGGTCAGCGTAAATCAGAGAGACAGATGCAAAGCGGCCGCGAAAGAAGTTACGGAGGTGAGTACGGAGTAGAGCAACTAATGTTCTGGACTATTATCTTCGCTTAATGGTAGTCATCCATGCAACCGATGGGGAGTCGATTCACGAGCTAAAGTAACTATCTACAAAGAATGACAAATGTCGATCGCACACTATATTCTATCTTCTCGCAGGCTCCCGAGCCATAACAACAATTTGATGCTAACCCGGGGGCGCCTTGACCACTTCTTCAACAACCCCAGCTTTACGGCACACCTTTGCCGAGCAGACTTAGCTCTGGTACAGACAGTTGATACGGATACCAGTAGCGAAGTAGGGTCCAACAATGGGGATAAAGTCAGCAACATAGGCAGAAATAGTCTGGGCCTTGGAGCAACCGCCAGAACCAGGAGCCTGCGAGGAGATTCTGGCCTGGTACGCATCAGCGCGTAGAGATCCGTCGCGGTTGTAGACGTTCATGCGGATGATGCTGGGCATCCAAGTTCCCCACTTGAGACCCTTGCACTCCATTCCCTCCAACGGGCAGTCGGAGTTATGGGGGCAAGCCTTGCCAGATCGTCCTCCACACGCCGAGTCAGTTCTCCCCGGCTTGGCCTCCTGCCAGGTGAAGCCGTAGCAGTTGTTGTACACGGTGTACCCGTTCTTCTTGCCAATGCCATCGGCTGTCTGCCACATGGAGTGGATCAGAGCGTCGCGCATCGACCAGCCGCTAAGACGGCCCACGGCTCCCCACTGGCCATCGAGGACAAATCGTGTGACGACGCCGTTGCCTTCGTAGGGGCTGTTGCAGAACTTGCTCCATGCTCCGCGGGTCATGTCTGAGAGACCGCCCTTATCATCGCTGGAGTCGTACATGCGCGTCCAGAGCATGTAAAAGGTATCAACGTCACCGACATTGACGAGGTTGTCGGTGTACATGCCGTGGACCTGGTAGATCCAGCTGGCTCTCGCTTCGAGGGCCTCGGTCTCATTGAAGGCGGAGGCAGCGGCAGCTTCTTGGCGGGCAGCTTCTTCCTTAACGGCTGTGAGCCAGTGCTCGGGGTCAGCCTTTTGGATCTTGTCGAAACCCTGGGGCTTCTCGAGCTTCAGAGTGGGTGGCTGAGCTTCGGTGGGAAGAGAGCAGACGAGGGGAATGCTTGCGAGGAGCGCAAGAGAGGTTGAAGTGAACTTCATGATGATTGAGTTGAAAGACTGGATGTTGGAAGTAAGGCTGCGATGAGGATGAGATAGCTGTGGGATTCAATGATCTATATATACTGTTTACACCATATCATACCTCGAGGTCTTGCGACTGTATCGCCAGTTTACCGCGTATTCGATAACGAATATCTTCTTCGTGATACGCATCCGTCATCCGAACCCAAGGCTAAGCTTTTCCTGATCATCTACCTGACCTAACTAAGAAGCTGAATGGAGATACTCGTCAAATGTTGTACTAAAGAGATAACACGACTTCACGAACCACCCTGATAGGAACGCCTACCCGAATATCCTCAATCGGAACAAGTCTTCTAGAACTATTCTCTCAGCTACCCACTACAAACCCCATGTCACGGCTAGAGTTTCATATTTTTCCACGACTCAGGTTTCAACGGCTCCTAGTCACCGCATATCTACTCGTATATAAGATTCATGCCGTCAGCCGAGCTAATGGATAGATCCACGATTCACCAAGGGACATGACTCAGTGTCTCTTTAGATTTCAGGTCACCTTCCTATTTCTATTGTCGCGGGATCCATCATTCAATAAAACATTCTAGAAATTGGCAGGGTCTAGTCTGTGCCCTACGGCGGCTTGGCCGAGTTCGCCCATGGGGCACTTCGGCAGTTGTGTTTGGATAAACTAAGCCTTTTGGGGGTGGCTGAAATTAAAGGATGGTCATGCGAGATTGGGTCTCCTCATGATAAGCTAAGCTCTACTAGAGGGTTGGTGATTTGGGCTAAAAGCTTAAACTTGGCTAATGGAGGAATGATGGGGGTTGGAATACTTGATAAGTGTTGATATGATGAATTTCTAGTTGTCTACCATCTACCCTCCCACCAGTAATCCATTTCTCTCATCTTTCTTTGTGCTATCATGCGTTCATCAACTGTCTTGTCACTCGTTGCTCTTGCTACTCAAGCGCAAGCCGTCCAACTCCGTAAAACAGAGTTCAACGTGTTGGTATCTTCGAGACCAGCCCTCATTCTGTTCACTGCAGACGGCTGCAAGGAATGCGATAGAGTTCAAGCAGTGCTGGACAGGGTGTCACCAGTACTCACCCAGACTGCTATTGCTTCTGTAAACTGCAACGATGAACCAACTGTGTGTGATGACTCGCAGGTCTTCACTGTGCCCACGTTGAAGTATACAGCCGGCAATAATGAGTTGGTCACTTACAAAGAAGCTTTAGACGCGTCATCGTAGGTTGCATCGGATTCCGCTAAATTGCCTGTGGATCACTAATCGTCGTTACAGGATTGTCAAATATATTGAGCGGCAATCGGGTTCTCCCGTGGTAGATCTTACCAAAGAGAACCATCTCGATTTCGCGCGGTCATCTAGAGTTGGAGTCGTTGCCTTTCTTGGTTCAGAGCATCAGCCTGAGCGCAAGACGTTTGACGCTGTTGCCGAAAGATGGCGAACGCATTACAATTTTGGCAATGTCCATGGCCTTGAGAAAGATGGCAATGGCCCTTCCATCGCTGTTTATACACAAGAAGAAGAGAATCCAGTTTACTACCGCGGACCTTTCACCGTCCCTGACATCGAGGCCTTCTTACGCGATGCAACCCAGCCGCTTATTCGCGAATATGACCCTATCGTTCATGAGGAAGCGATGAAGGTAAGCAACCTTTCGCTCATGGATACACACTACTGACCCTTCAAGGATGAGAAACCGCTGGCCCAAATATTTTTCAGTGATCGCGATGATCGAGCTGAGCTTGCCAAGTCTCTGGCTCCGCTCGCGAAGAAGTATAAGGACCAGCTTTCCTTCATGACAGTCCTTGCGCCTGACTACCCCAAGAGATGCGAGCAGATGCATCTTAGCAAGGAGATCAAGCGTGGTTTTGCCATCGCAAATCAGCAGGGCAGAGCATATCCCATGTCTGAAAAGGTGTTCAATGCCAATAGAGTCGCCAAACATGTAGCTGCTTACCTGGTTGGCTTATTGACGCCGAGGATCAAGTCTGAGCCAGTACCTGAGCAGTCTACTGATCAGCCTTTCTTGACAAAGTTGGTGGGCAGTAATTTCGACGACTTGGTTTTTGACAAGTCTAAAGATGTCTTGGTTCAGTTTTACGTACCGTGGTGCCAATACTGTATTGAGTAAGTTGATCATATCTGTACACCGTCACATGTAGTACTAACAGGTCTAACAGTCTTCATGCTGTGATGAACGAGCTTGGGTCCAAATACGCAAAGCTTGGGCTTTCTGACAAAGTCGCCCTGGCATCTATCAATGTCGATGCGAATGACGTACCAATGGAGATTGATTCATATCCTTCCATCAGATTATATCGCCCCGGCAGAAATGAGGTTGTGTCTTTTAAGGGTAATTTCACTGAAATGCTGACGGTTGAACAACTCGATGCTTTTGTTGCTCGGAGCGGAAGTCATGGGGTCAGTATCATGGATCAGAACGAAAGAGGAACCCGTGATGAGCTATAGGAATTAGATAATAAATGAGATAAAGGGTTGTTAGAGAAAATCAAAGCCTGAGTCCTACTATTTTATTTTATTTTTCTGAGTGACGATACATGATGTTGATTTGGTTGCCTTGCGGCAGCTGACCCGCCCCGTTGCCTGCCTTATACCGCAAAAGCTGGACAACGGCGGTCAGCTGAGTGGCTGTGCTGTGTCAGGCAACTGCGCGGGTCTTTCAGTGAGGGGTATCTGAAGATCTCACTCACAAGTAAGCATACTCGAAAGAGAACTCTTCGTGTAGCGCCGACGAATATAAACTCTGCGTTTCTTCCGGGCTATCGTGCGGCTATCGACTCTCAAATGTGGCCGGTCAAGTCCACGGTAGAGGCCAAATCTTCCGAGCGCCACGGGAAAGATGGTTGTTCCGGTTTCAAAGTCCCTGAGGCATTGAGAGCTAATTCACTTCTAACCCTGGTAAATACTCCAGCTCCAGATATCTTTCCTTACCGTATTGCATATCGTTAGGTGGTGAAACTTATCTTTACGGCCAACTTATCCATGTTTTGGAGCTTACTGGCTGACGTCAAAATCGATAGATAAATCCCTCTGGTCGCGCAAGTTCTATCGAATCATATTTCGGAGGACTGATGGGCAACAATTACGGCATTGGCTTCACGATTCAATCAGGACTGAGCGATTCAACAATCCCTTCACCTCTGTTCGCCGACCTAGACCAAGATTTCAACGTTGAGGAGATTTCGCTCTCAATCATCCATCCGAGATCACCGATATGTCGTTTCGCTCCACTTGAGAACAAAAGTCCTCCAGCCAAAAGTACTTCTGGAATCTATCACCCTTTGCCTGAGAGCAGTACCTTCAGACTACTGGAGATCCTCGCTGGTGATGGTGATGTTCAGTGCAAGCTTCACGTATGCGGCCTGCAAGAAACCGAGGCGGCATATGAAGCTCTATCATACACCTGGGGCAAGGCAGATATGTCCAGCCACCGAAAGATCGAGATCATCTCCAATGACACGAGTCACTCTATGTCTGTCTCCGGTAGTTTGTATATCGCCTTACGAGAGCTTCGGAGGAGCAATGCAAGCAGAGTGATATGGGCTGATGCTATCTGCATCAACCAGGAAGATGTCAAAGAGAGAGGCCAGCAGGTAGCGCTCATGGGAAAAATCTTCAGTACCGCTTGGCAGGTCATTATATGGCTAGGTGAGGAGAGTGACCGCTGTATGTGTGGAAAGACGATCCTTGGGACATCTCTTTTTTCGGTCGCAAACGCCTTTTCGGGCATATGCTCAGTCGTGAACGGTTGGCTCGCTCAGGCCGGTCAAGAGACCCTCGAAGCAACCTACTCGGAGATCTCAAAATTGGGCCAATCCACCTTACATCGCGCCAATACTGACGGCGTTGAGGAGGGCCGCTCTGCCATGGGGCAGCTTTTCGGGCGGCGGTGGTTCTCTCGTATCTGGGTCCTGCAAGAAGCTGTCCTAGCTAGGCATGCTATCGTCCAACTCGGCTCGTATCAGATTCCGTGGGAGTGGGTTGGGCTCGCCGCAGCTATAGTGGTTCATAAGCCGGAGCTGTCGTCCCGTGGCTATGGGCGAGACGTGATCCCTACTGGAACGATGAACAGTTATCTCATGTATCGGCTATCTATTTCGCAGAAATGCTTCCCGCGACTGAAATTCTCGTTTGCACAATTACTCCAAGTTTCTCGAAATTTCCAGAGCAAAGAGCCCAAGGATAAGATCTATGGCCTCTTGGGTATTGAAACAACAGACTCTATTGGCAAACGGATTGTCCCAGACTATCGGAAGACCACTACTTCGGAGAAGGTATTTGAGGATGTTGCCAGACTTGTACTTACCTCGGCGTCCCCGCTGACGTTCCTTTCCGGAGCTGGGACGTTTGGAGACTTTTATTGCTCGGGGCCATCGTGGGCGCCAAGCTGGCATGAGCGCCGGCCATGGACAATATTACCGACCAAGCAGAGTCCGGGCTTTCAATGTGCATCTGGTACTTCAATGGAGCTCAGCCCTGGTATGAAGGCAAGAGAGCTGGTCCTCAAAGGCGTGATCATCGATCAAATTACCTCCATGCAGGAGCACCGTGATTATTGGGGCATTTTCGACACGAACGACAAGAGCCGCGACATTCTTCTAAATCAGCCACGATGGAGCAATGAAGCGTGGAGAAAGTGTGCCATCACTTTATCGTGTGGCGGCGATGGGAAAGCATATCCTATTGATAATGAGGCCGCGCATCTCGCTGATCTAGCTGCTTTGGTCCTCTCAGGAAGTGCCCACTGGATCATCAGAGATCTTATCGCTCTTCGAGATGTTATCGAGCCAGAAGGCGGCGATAAGACGCAGGCTGAGTACCTTGAAGAGATAGTTGAAGGCGGGAGTTCTCGTCGATACATCAGTGCCGTGGAACCTGTTCGAGATTCGTATAGGCTGTTTAAGACGGCGTCGAAAGACTTTGGGGTTGGGCCCGTTGATATGAAGATTGGGGATAAGGTTTGTGTACTGTTTGGTGCAGAAGTTCCATTTTTGTTGAGGCCGAAGGGAGATGGGTACGAGGTAATTGGGGAGTGCTATGTCTATGATCTAATGCATGGCGAAGTCCTCGAGAAACTTGCTGCTGACCCAGACGGGCAATTGAAGGCTGAATGGATCAAACTCATCTAGGATAACCGAATGGCGGAGCACGTAGAGGAATGACTGAGGGTCTGGTGATTTACAAATGAATCCGATTGCATTGCAGTTCTCCTAATTATCTATACCAAAGACCCAATAACGCCTATTCCAGCTCAAAGTTAACATAGACCCGACTCTCCCATCCCGCAAGCATCGGCCGTCCACCTTTCAACCCTCCTGCAGTTTCCCTCGTATAAGCCATCAACCGAACGTCCACATGCGAGCAACCCAAGACTGTCGTAACATCCGGACCAAGTCTGTCCTCACGACTCATATTCAACACCACAACAGCCTTCCTCTTCTCAGACCTTCGTCCCTTGACAGGCACAATACTCTCCTTCACGTAACAAAACAACGCCTCATCTTCTGGGTCTAGAAGCTTGAAAGAACCAAAGACGAAGACATCTTGGTACTCTTTTCGCAAGCGGAGCATGGCTTTGTAGAAACTGAGAATGGAGCTGGGGTCTTTGACTTGCTTGGCGACGTTGATATTGCGATAGTCATCGTGGACTCTCATCCATGGCTTCGCAGACGCGTCAGCGAATCCAGCATTGGGCGAATCATCCCACTGAAAGGGAATCCGCGAATGATCGCGAGCCATGATTTGAAGACCGTGCATCGTATCTCTGACGCGTTTGTCATCCCCTGACGCGACAGCTTCCGCATAAAAGTTGCTGCTCTCGATGTCCTTGTACTCTTCAATTCCCCACGACCTGGGCATGTTGGTCATGCCAATTTCTTGTCCTTGGTATAGAAATAAAGTGCCGGTGAGTGTTGTTTGCCAGATAGCCAGAGTCTTCGCGGACTTTAACCACCACTCTGGCGTTGACGCGTCGCCGAAACGATCAACTGCTCGGCCATTGTCGTGATTCTCGCAGAATGCAGTTGCCCACGCATCTGTACCCTCGATGAAACTCTGCCATTTATACACAAACGCCTTGAGCTTGGATAACGGGAACGGTTGGTAGATATACTTGTCACCAAAACCATTTCCATTACCAAGTCTGATCATGGAGAACTCAAACACCATGTCCAGCTCCTTCGCAGCGGCTGATACATAGGGAATGACTTGTGAAGGGTTAGGCGTGTTTGAAAGCTCACCCACTGAAACAGCGTTGTAAGGACCAAGTACTTTCTCATACATCTCATGAATGAATTCGTGAATGCGCGGTCCGTTACACCACATTTCAGGTGCAGGCTGATGAGGCGACGAGGGATCTGTGACAGGCGCGTCGACGAAATCTCGCCTCTTGGAGTATTTGTTAACCGTATCAATGCGAAAACCATCAACACCGCGATCAAGCCAAAAGCGCATGGTATTTTCGTAAATCGCCTCTCGACACTCATTGTTATCCCAGTTCAAATCAGGTTGATCCGGCGCATAAAGATGAAGATAATATTCTTGGGTATTCTCATCCCAAGTCCACGTCGAGCACGCGAAATATCCCCTCCAATTCGTAGGAGGGTGTCTCACACCGTTCTCGTCATATCGTGCGGGTTTCCAGATATACCAATCCCTCTTGGGATTGTCCTTTGAGGACCTCGATTCTTTAAACCACTCGTGCTCTATCGACGTGTGATTAACAACAAGATCGAGAATAATCTTGAGACCTCGCGCGTGGCATTCTTTAACGAGAATATCGACATCTTCAACGCTTCCGTAGGGTTCGTAGATTTTCTGATAATCTGAGACGTCGTAGCCCATGTCCTTCTGGGGGCTTTCGAAAATGGGGGATACCCATACGACATCGATGCCAAGGTCGCTTAGATAATCGAGCTTGGAGATGAGACCGGGTAAATCGCCCCAGCCGTCGTTGTTGGAGTCTTTGAAGCTGGCTGGGTAGACTTGGTAGAAGGATGCGGCTTTCCACCAGGGCTGTATGCCTAGGTATTGATGCTCATCGTCCCAGATGATGGAGCCCATGATGATTGCGATAGAGAAGGACGAAAAAAGGTGGTTAGATGGGAACAGTTGGGCTTGGGAATACTGTTGAGAGGGGGAGACGAGGTGTTTATTATTTACCCATCTTATCGGCCGACATCACTCCGTTGAATGTGGAGATCAGATCCTTTCTCTGATCAACGTCGCATAACGGACTCTCCGCTCAAACAATGGAGCGTAACATTCATCGCCAACTCAGCCAAGGCTGTCTGTCACCCCAGCAATCTACCCTACGACGTCAGAGCGCACACCTAAAAAATCCCTAGCCCGTGTGTGACCAGCGGAGACTCCGCCTTTAGCACTCCCGCCATCGGAGTCACTCCGCACTATTGATCGCTAACACGAGAGCAGCCAATTGACAGATTCTGAAGAGTGGAAGCTCCGCTAGCTCGCGGAGTCTCCTGTGAAAAAGACTCGTGCCCCAATCCCGTTTCTTGAAAATCACCCCACACACTCAATTCCCCCGTGCCCCAGGTTTCCCCATGCTTCATACCAGATGATGTACAGGTCCTGTTTTTCTGGGGGATTAAGCTTGGGCGGAACGAAAGAAAAAAAAATCATCATCCGAGCTGTCGGGTTCAGGCGTAGCGAGCATCGGCTCCGCGAAAGTACATAAAGGACCGACTATCCTTCCTCTTTTCCCCATCTGAGCCATCTCATCTCATTACTTTCCAACTCCAATCTTCACCATGGCTTCTTATCCCGAGAAGAGTATCGACGCTCAGCATGACGAGACCGTAAGCCCTGAGGCTCTTGCTTCAGAGGCCAAAGTCGCCGCCGAGGCCGAGCATCATATGACACTCTGGGAAGCTATCAAGACATATCCCAAAGCCATCGGCTGGTCTGTTCTTTTGTCGACGACGCTCATCATGGAAGGCTATGATCTTGCTCTGCTTGGCAATTTGTACGCTTCTCCTGTGTTTAACAAAAAGTTTGGATCGTGGAATGCTGAGAAGGAGAAATATGCTGTTTCCCCTGCTTGGCAATCTGGTTTGTCAAATGGTGCTCGCGCCGGCGAGATCATTGGTCTCATCATCGCGGGTTGGACATCTGACAGGTATGGCTACAAGATGACGACCATCGGCTCCCTCATTCTCATGATCGCCTTCGTCTTTGTTCTCTTCTTCGCTCCCAACGTCAAGATCCTCGTGCTCGGAGAAGTTCTCTGCGGTAAGTTATCATATCATACCACTTATCTGTGCCATTCGCTAATGTAACAATGCAAGGTATCCCATGGGGCGCGTTCCAGAGCGTCACTCCTGCATATGCATCCGAAGTAGCACCGGTTGTTCTGCGACCTTACCTCACGACCTTCATCAACATGTGCTGGGTAATTGGTCAGTTCTTTGCCGCTGCTGTGAACAAAGGTTCTGTTGGGCGCGGCGATGAGTGGGCTTATCGCATTCCTTTTGGTGTGCAGTGGGTTTGGCCTGTACCTATCCTGGCAGGTGTTATTTTTGCCCCCGAGTAAGTTTGTGTCACATCACGAGGGTCAGGAGTGTTGAGCTAATGGATTGATAGATCACCTTGGTGGCATGTTAGGAAGGGTAACCGAGCTGCAGCCAAGAAGTCGCTGCTGAGACTCACTTCGCCCCAACAACCCAACTTTAACGCTGACGAGACGATTGCCATGATTGAGCATACGAATGAGATGGAGAAGAACTTGAAAGAGGGAACAAGCTACAGAGACTGCTTTAAGGGTGTTGATCTTCGCCGAACTGAGATTGTTGTCGGTATCTGGCTTGTGCAGACTCTTGGTGGACAGAACCTTATGGGCTACTTCTCATACTTCCTTACCCAAGCTGGTATGGATGCCAGCAACTCCTTCTCTCTGTCCATGGGCCAATACGCCCTTGGAATGGTTGGAACTATGGGTTCTTGGTTCCTGATGTCAAGGGTTGGTCGACGCACGATCCATTTCTCAGGCCTATGCTCTCAACTCCTCATCCTCATCATCGTCGGCTCCCTCTCCTTCTCCAAAGACAACTCTTCAGTCTGGGCTATTGGTGGCATGCTTATTCTCTTCACATTTGTCTACGACTTCACCGTTGGCCCCGTCACATACTCCCTCATTTCCGAGCTCTCATCGACCCGACTCAAGGCCAAGACCATCGTCATGGCTCGCGCTGCCTACAATGCTAGCAACATTTTTGTCAACGTCATGACCAACTATCAGCTTTCGTCGTCGGCCTGGAACTGGGGAGCTCGCACCGCCTACTTCTGGGCTGGAACCTGTCTCCTCTCTGCTATCTGGGTGTTCTTCAGACTTCCTGAGCCCAAGGACCGTACTTATGCTGAGTTGGATGTTCTCTTTGAGAACAAGGTTTCTGCGAGGAAGTTTGCCAAGACGCAGATCGATCCCTACTCGCACTCCGTTGCTTCTGACAAGAAGTTGAACGAGAAGGAGTTGCAGTAGATGCTAGAATAACGTATCGGTATTCATAGAAACAAAAGAAACGAGGTGTATGATAGTAATGTGGGTATATAGTTTTGAATAGCTTGATGTACAGATTGTTTATTATGAATTTACTCTCGATATTGGCGGACTACTGTGGGCCACGCTAGGCCCGGGACTTGGCAGTGCCTGTTGTATGTGCTTTTCTAGAAGCGGCTCATAAGTGGATGCACCTCCCGGCAGTTTGGTTATGAGGTTCCGGATATATAGTAGGTCATCTTCAGGTGACGTGCCCATTGCTAGACCTTGGGGACTTGAAGGCGTGACTGGCACACGAGCGAGAACGTCAACCACCGCCGAGACGATGTCGTACAGCTTCTCTGTTACTCCGATGCCGTGAATTTTTATGCTGTCGATGGAAAGATCCCTCGTGGAAAGAGTGAGATCTTTGGCAACGACTAGAGGGTACTGATAGGTGAGACTATGCTGATGTGCGTTTTCACTCAGATGGCCTAGTCGCAGGCGCAATTTCCATACAATCATACGCAACCACAGCTGCGTTATTCTCAAATTCGCCTTTTGTGTTTCATGAAGTTGTAAATCAGGCTTTATAGCCGTGTTAACAGCCGTCTCCACGAAATCCAACGATGAAAGAGGCGGTGAGATGGCAAAACGCTCCTGATTCAGCAGTGCAACAAACGAGGTATCAATGGGTCTAAAAAGCGCCGAAAGACTCCAGAAGCCAGAAAGCGAAGGATCGTTGAGGTCGATTTCTGGGGCCTCGTCGGTTATTTGTAATGTGATGGGGCGGCGATATCGGATGGCGTGAGATCGCTCTGATACGACCAGGACCCAGAATAGTCGGTGAGCTAACGCCTTTGCGGAATGGTCCATGTCCTCGAGGCGCAGAAGACAGAAGAGGGTTGTTGCTTCGCGCAGGAAGAGAAATGTCTGGCTGTGGTGCGAGAGACGCGCTTGGCAGGCGTAGAGGAAGAATGCGAGGAGGCATTGGTTGAGTGTTGGTTTCATTGTGCGGGGAGTGGATTGATGGACGGTGACGACTTGGTCCACGATCATTGAACCGTACGTCGCGTTATTCTCGGCGATGATGCCTTGCGATAATAAATTCTCTGGTTCTTCTGTCTGGAGTAGTACCTGCGCGCACATGGCGACAAGCACAGAGTAAGCCTCAAGTCTCCATTCTGGCGTCGCCGACGATGACGCCGATCTCAGCAGCACGACATAATCGCGGGTCAGAATAGGAATAGTAGGGTACAACCGGGCAAAGAAGCGCTCGACACAATGATCAAGTACCTGAGCCGGTACAAGCTCAATGAGACGATGCAGCGCGTCAACAGGTGCATTTGACGGCACCGAGTAACGGCCGTGGATGGGCTGGAGAATACTCGGAGCGCCGGACTGTCCAATGCAGCGATCTCCTAGACCTGCATCCACACATCGCCTGCAGGGCCGATACTCGTTACAGCCTCGGCGGAGCGTCTTGCAGCGCTGACAGGCTCTAGGTACCTGCGTCCGCTTGGCGGGGGGGACATCATCGTCAGGCATAGGTTAGGTTAGCTCTCAGATAAGACAGTGTCTACTGTGTTTATCTGAGCTGTGTACGGAGTAGGAGAGATAAAGAAAGGATCGATAATCGCGTACGTGCGTGGGTCGAGGGTTTTACCGCAACGGGAGTAAGTTTCCTTGGGATGAGGTAACGAAAAGATAAGAAAAATAAAGCGATAAATTCCCGCAAACGATAGGGATGTAACTCAATTTGTTCATGGGGAAGACTGAGTCAAGAACCAACAGAGAAAAGAGAGAAAGCGGATTTTGAGTTGGTGGGGATTGGAGAGGTTGGTTTAGTTTAACTCGGGAACTGCTACACCCCGCTTACAAGCTATGCCTAAATGGGCCCTTATATGTCGTCTATCACTTGGCTGAAGCATGTCAACTTGGTCAACATCTATATCTCTAACTCAATCTATCTATTGGTCCTTTGTAAACTATGTATATTCTGATACTCTAGACGTAGAGGTAATCGACATCCTCAAACCAATTGTTACAGTGGCTGACTTCCCCGCGTCTTCATCGGCATGTCAGCGTTAGAGGCCGAACGATAATGCTTCGAACTAGAAGCTTGGCAGAAACCCGTAATCCTTGGCCGATCACCTATCGCCGTACGTAATTAGGGCGCGCGGCGAGAACCTTCTACCTTACTTACTCTTGGCTATCTTACTATCCTCGAACTAGAGAGCCGATCCGACGGGACCTGTTAACTAATGATAAGGTAACACGGTGGGTTGCACACATATCCTCAATCAGGATAAGCTACCCACGTTGACAGACCAAGAAACGAATCTATCAAGACTATAAAAGATGCCCAATTCCCCGTCATCATGTTCTTCTTTCTTTGTTTCTCAGGCAGTTGTCTTGTATCGCTCATAGTCTTGTCCTGACCGCCCAACATGTCGCCCTCTCTCCAATCCCTGCTCACCCTCACCACCCTTGTAGGCTCGGCCCTCGCTTCGCCTCTCCCCGAGATACCCCAGCTCATCACCCGGGCAGTCAGCGACTTTGAGTGCTACAACGCCAGTCTTCCCAACATCACCATCTACGCTACCGGCGGCACAATCGCCGGCTCAGCTGCGTCTTCTGATCAGACCACGGGCTACAAGGCTGGTGCTTTGGGTATCAAGACTTTGATCGACGCTGTTCCCCAGTTATGCAACTTCTCCAATGTTCGGGGCGTGCAGATCGCCAATGTTGATAGTGGAGACATCAATTCTACTATTCTGACTACGTTGGCACATCGCATTCAGGATGATTTGGATAGCGAGCACATGCAGGGTGTTGTTGTGACTCATGGCACTGATACCCTCGAGGAGTCATCTTTCTTCTTGGATCTTACTGTCAAGAGTGAGAAGCCTGTTGTTCTGGTGGGCTCTATGCGCCCTGCTACAGCCCTCTCTGCTGATGGCCCTCTTAACCTTCTCTCTGCCGTCAGACTCGCTAGCAGCAAGAGCGCTATGGGTCGAGGAGCCATGATCGTTCTCAACGATAAGATTGCTTCTGCGCGATACACCGTCAAGACCAACGCCAACTCCCTCGACACCTTCAAGGCTGAAGATCAAGGCTATCTCGGCTCTTTCGAAAACGTGGAGCCTATCTTCTGGTACCCCGCCACTCGACCTCTCGGCCACCACTACTTCAACATCAGCACCAGCTCCACCAAGACTGCTCTTCCCCAAGTCGATGTTCTGTACGGCCATCAGGAAGCTGACCCTAAGCTTTTCCAAGAAGCTATTGAGAACGGCGCTGAGGGCATTGTTCTCGCTGGTCTTGGCGCTGGAGGTTGGCCTGACAAGGCTGTTGAGGAGATCAAGAAGGTTCTCAACGAGACTGAGATTCCTGTCGTTGTTAGCCGACGCACTGCTTGGGGATATGTGGATGAGCGACCTTTTGGTATTGGAGCCGGATACTTGAATCCTTCCAAGTCACGCATTCAGCTTCAGCTTGCTTTGGAGAAGAAGCTGTCTATTGAAGAGATTAAGGATATTTTTGAGTATGCTTCTTAGATAATGAGCGACTATGTATGACTTCATGATGTAAATACGAACTAGATTAACTATCTCAAGAGAATATGACATGCAATGCACTATTTGCGCAAGGACAGATCAAGTGTCGATTTTTTGTTGAACTGTTCTTAAAAATAAAATACTACCAGAGCCTTTTGCTACGTCATCTTATTTCTTTTGTTTTCGAACTGAGCCTGGCTCAGAACAAGCGATTGAAGTTAGACTGCGTTAAGCATAAAAATAAGTCTAAAACAAGTCGTCGCCAGTTAGCAGTCGGTGAGAAGCATGAGGTTAGGAAGAGTCCAAATAGGATTCCGACCCCAAACCGATCAATGGAGTGATGACATGATCCAAAGTGGTAAATACCCAATTCCAGGGTAGGTAGGATGAACGTTTGCCAAGAATTTCTTCATAACACGTCGAATGACTAGGTAGGTATATAATAGAAGAATGTTTAAATAAGGCGATATATTGAAAGGTAGTCAAGTTCATTATTATCACTCCCGGGACAGGGCCTACAAAATTGCTCGTATCTTCTCGAAACTACAATCCGTGGTGAGTCCTACATGCAGGCGATGGCATGTGCGCTGTAGGACTCACTAAGCTGCTCACTTGATTTTAGTGGCTGTTCCCTCTGACTAATCACTGTTTCAGCGGTCTAGTGCGCGTTCAGGCACCAGTACTTCTAGACGTCAGCCTACCGTACTTTTTACAATTCCAACAGTACCATCTCAGAGCACGACACATAACATAATAACAACAGGATTTCAACATGTCATCTAAATCAACAGAGCGTCAAACAATCGATCTCCAAGGAACCACAGATCAGCCCAAACCAGAGCCAGATTACCTTCTCGATGCTCACAGCACAGCAGCTTTGTCCCAACTCCAGAACGGTGACCTATTGAAGATGGTAAGACGACCTCATGTCCTCAAGACCCAAGCTTACCCCAGAATTAGGTAGTCGATCATGAAGAAGATATCATCGAGTTCGAGGATCACGCCCAAAAGATAGCGCCTGAAGATCTTGCTGAATACTTTGACGCCCCCGGAATTCTGAAGTTTGCGTTTTATCGCCATCCTGGGTCGGGTGCTGTCATCTTGATCTGGACACGTTTCCCTGCTACGGCATCCACCAAGAATGCACGTGTTCAGCACCGGGTGAGGAGAGATTTGACTTGGCATGCTGAGAAAGTGGACATCAAGAATGTGGCTACGGTAGGGTTCGGCTCTGTTGTGGTGATTTTGGCTAATGATCTGTAGCTTCAAGTGCAATCTCGGAAGGATGTAACTGCGGAGCGCTTGAAGGAGGCGGCTGACGCGTTATCGACAAGCGAAGAGTGAGGAAATGTACTTGCCTACTAGACATCATCGTTATAGTACTCTCATCATTAATTGTTGTCAATGAATACTGGTTATCATGCTGCGTGGATTGATGAGTAGAGACCTCGCCTCGATCACGGGTATCATCTCTCACAGATGCAGTGTCTTTTTCTTTTTGCACTGAATGTGACGAAGAGCGTGTCACATTTCAAAAGCTTAGGCAAATGGTCGTAGTGTGACAATCGCCAATATGAGGATGCAAAGAAAGTCTAAATTTCTCAACTATTTTGACCCAAGATATCAACATCCCCACGGTTTCTCCTCATGAGTTAACAATTATGTAGCTCCGTTAAAAGCGGTCTCGAACTCAGCAGGAGTGTAGCGCCCTTCACTCTCACTGCACATAGCCTTGGCGATGACTTTAAGAAGACCATCGTTGCCATTGAACACACCATAGTTTCTCCCCCGGAGGATCTCCTCCGTCTTATCAGCTGTGACACGCTCGTAGCTAGTGTTGGGAGGCTCAATGAGATCTTTCCACAGCTGGAATCGATCATCAGAGTTTCGGAGGTCGGGAACAGACATGACGAGAAAACTCATGGCCAGAGAGAAAGTGTCAGCCTTGGTGGTGTAGTCCCTGCCAATGATAATTTCTAGAAAAACGTTAGTTACAGTTGAGATGGAGGAAGTGGATATCGTACCTGGGGCAGTGTATGAGGGGGTGCCAACGTCCATCTGAACAGTAGTTCCAATGTCTCGCGACTGGTCAAAGTCCATGAGCTTAATGGTATCCCCATCCTTGAGAAAGTTCTCAGGCTTGAGATCACGATGAATAATGCCCGCGGCGGAGACAGCAGCAACAGCAGCGAGCATCTGTTTGAAAGCGCCGTTCACATCAGTCAGGCTGCCGAGGTTATCAGCAACAGAGCCCTCCTGGACATAAGGCATGATAGCGAAACCATAGTCCTTCACGCCACCCTTGCCGTAAACAATGTGGTTGATGGGAAGAATGTTAGGATGATCAAGACCCTTCTGCAGACGAGCGCCATACATGATAGTGTTGCCATCACCGGATTTGATACCACTGCGCTTACTAACAACAGTCTGCTGCTGCGGCTGGTTGTCAATGTCGGTCCAAGTCAAGGTAGCTTTGTCGATGATGACAGTCAAGCTATTAGCGACGAGGCTGTCCTTGGTGAGCGTGTAGCACTCCCAGGTCAACTTCTTCTCAGAGTTGACCCAGTCACCGACGATCAGGTCTTCCATGGCGGGGACGTCAAAGACGGGGATGGAAGCGGTAATGTCCTCCCATCTTCGGAAGAGGGCCCAATTAGAGATGAAATCAGGAAAACTGCCTTCGCCAGAAGCAGCGCTGGCGTTGGCGATAAAAGAGAGTAAAGCCCCGAGGGCAAAAGTGAAGCGCCTTGAGAAAAGCATTGTCGCGGAAGAGAATGACTATCCAAAAGAGTGTAGGAAGAATACCAACGACCTGCTATAACGGCCGTCTAAAATGTTGGGCGGTGCATTTATTTAACGGGTCGTTCAGGACTTTGGTAGTGACTTACAAGATAAAAAAAGCCGTGTTTTCGAAGGATGCATGTTGAATCCTTGGCGTAATCCGTTTAATTAGTTCATCTCAATTGTGTTGTACTTGAAACAGGAGCGATTATGGAGATCCTTGTGCTGACATGTTCCACTACCGATGAAACAGGGCTGAGCTGACTGAATGTGAGTGGAGTTATAGCGTGTTGATGACTCGTGAGCCGAAGATTCAGGCGGGTTACTGAGACATTTTGCGGGAAGCCTTGGATGGTGAGACGAGGATCCAGATCTTCCCGTGTTTGCCGTGTTTGTGGGATCAAAGTTGGGGGCTGGATGAGATTTTAGTTGAAACGTGCTGAGATTGGGGGCTGAGCTTTTGCACGTTCCGTAGAGAGCCTTGAGCGCTGGGATGGTGAATCATAGAGAACGGCAACGGGTAGATAGGTAGAATGGCGATGAGGTTTAGCGGTTGTATTGGGATCGTCGGTCTACCTTGCATTTGACACACGCTGAATCCTGTTACAATGATGATGACATGTTGATAATAAGCATCAGATCCTGCGCATGAAATACTTGAATCTATAATAAACAATATTACAAGGCAGGTCTATTGTTCACCCCGATCATGCCAATGAGCGCATGCCATTCTCCAACTCCCCTGCGTGTTTACTCCAGTGGAGTCAGCTCAACCCTAGAACACCACTAACAGCCCCCGATAAGCGCACGGGATGGAGCCCTACAGCCCTGTAGTTCAGGATTGCGAAGGATGGAGATTAAGGAGTCCCAAAATTGTCCCCCATCTCACTATGCGTCGTAATCCTCTCGGCAGATGCAGTCCATTCTGCATCCGGAGCGAAATTTCGATGCGCTAATGTAAACAGCGTGTTTTGCTGAGATCCTTCGGAAGTTTCTTCTGAAGGATCCGCCCTGCAATTTAGAATTATGGGGGTGGCTTACAATCCATGTAAGTCATCCTGCTCACGTCGAGGCTTGCTTGTAAATGTCTGTAAATAAATCCTTTGTTATTTTGTGCTTTACTTAAAGTCTTTTCGTCCCTTCAGAGACTCTTTTTTCTATTGTTTTAGTATTGCAAACCTTGGTTGGGCTAGCTTCTTCATTCGTTATGTTGCGCCCTACAGACTCTCCCATGCCGATTGGCATTGGTTTCCTTCTTTTGTCTTTCGCAACCAAGTTCACTTCTGCCGTTCCTTACCAGTAAGTGACGATCCATTTTAGTATAAATTAGGTGGCTAACAGTGGTAGAATCTACCAACTTGATGAGCGAGATGTCAACACTGATACCACTACAACTGACACATTCATTTCTACTACCACCAGCGCCGTCGCGCCCATTGACGTTCTTCCTACTACAAGTTCAGACGTTGTTGTCATCAACACGGAGACTTCATCTAACAATGGCGCTATTGTCGTTGACACAACTACCAGTGCTGCTCCAGTGATTGAGACTCCTACCACCATTGGCCAGATTGTTGACGGTACCACTAGCGCTGAGATTGCGCCTGTTGGTACCGAGACATCAGCCATTGTGAATGTGTTGAGCAGCACTGATGCTCCTATCGTGAACCCTATTCCTACCACCACAGATGAACAGACTACATCGAACTGGATCCCTCCGGCTGGTACAGAGACCAATGTCGTTGGCACTCCTGGTCCCAACACGGATGTTCCTCCTGCTGCTGGCACTGAGACGGCTACTACTAACGATGCTGTTGAGCCAATTGGTACTACTACCAACACTGATATCCCCCCTGCTAGAACAGAGACCACCAGTGACGTCCCTCCTCTGGTGATCGACACCACCACAAACACTGATGCTCCAGTTGGGACTGAGACTACAAGCAACGCAATTGAGCCTGTCGACACAACCACTGACCTTCCTGCTCCCGGCCCCGAGACGACCACTACCCAAGCACAGGCACCCGTCGACACAACCACCTCCGCTGCCATCCCTCCTCCCAACACCGACACCAGTGCTGAGGTGCCTCCTCCCCAAACCACAACTGACAAGGTCGATGCCCCTAGCACCACCGCCCCCGTCAACAACATCCCCAGCACCACTGAGAAGGCTTCCGAGCCCAGCAATGCCCCTTCAGCACCCGTCACTGCTCCTCCTCAAGAAGCCACTGCTGCTGCTTCTCAGGCTCAGGTCACCGCCTCAGAGTATAACTCCAAGGTCGACGACATCATCCCCATTATCGTCGCTTGGACGAACAACCCTGATGGTCTCAAGACGGATACGTTGAACAAGGTGAATAACTTGATCGATGGTGTCAAGGGTGCTATCAAGGACCTTGGTGGCAATGAGTCTGGCGGCTGTCCCGGTAAGCGACGTCGTGGACTTCTTGACATCGTCTCCAACGTCATCAACACCTTGTCTTGTGTCGTCTCTAACCTTGAAGATGTCACTGGCAAGATCACTGGTGGCGTTGTTGAGGGCGTTACTCCCATCGTCAGTACTCTCACCAACAACAGCAATGATCTTAAAGATCAGAGTGAGGAAGAGGATGATGATGATGATGATCAGTCCAAGACTGAGAAGGAGGAGTCTAAGACGGAAAAGGAAGAGTCAAAGACTGAGGAGACCAAGACGGAGGCTAGCACCACTGAGAAGCCTACCTCTAGTGAGGCTGAGACTACAACTTCTGCTGAGACGACGGAGACTACTGGGTCTTGCAAGATGAGGGAGACTACCAGTATTCCTGCTGCTTCGGATACCCAGCCCAAGACTTCGATCGCTCTACCCCCCACGAGCGGTGATGGTGCTACTGGTAGTGAGACCTCTGCTGGTCCGGCTGAGACTGGCACTTCTGACGTGCCTACCTCGACTGAGGCTGCTGATGTGACTACCTCCAACCAAGGGCCTGAGTCCACCACCGCAGCTGAGACCTCCGCCCAAGAGACCTCTTCCAAGCCTGTCGATGAGACCAGCACCGCTGAGCAAACCGCCAAGACGGGAAAGACCACCAAGGTGGAAGAGACTGACACTTCAGCCCCAGCTACCACAAGGCCCAGCACCCTCCTCACAACAACCCGTCCCTCCGACCAAACTAGCAACACCATCACTTCTGGCTCAACCGAGGACATTACCACCGCTCCAGTACGTACTTACTACCCCTGCGGTATCTACGGCGGTCCCCGCGTCACATCAGCCTACTGCCAATGCTCCACCACCGTCTCAGGCAAGCAGTACATCGCGACAGCCACACTCATCGACAACAAGTGCGAAGCGTACACCGAGTATCCCTCCAAGGTCGACCCAGCTACTGAAGCACCCCCTCCTACACAAGCACCCATCAACGAACCTCTCACCAAGACCATTGATGGGACTGTTCTAGCCTGGACTGCGTATACTCTTGCATACGGACAAGTATACAAGGATGTAACAGCAACCTTCTCCAATGGTATCGGCGAGGTGAAGACCATCGCTACACCAGTTCCTACGCAAACTCACGTCGATAACGACGGTTCCGGGCAGTGCGGTACAAGCGATGGACTCTCCAAGTCTGGTCTCGGCGACGCATGTGACCGCGCTATTGGTGAATTTGACGACGATACTGTCTACACGGGTTACACTACGCGTTACAGCAGGTCCAAGAAGGGCCTTCTCATGGTCATGTCTATGGGCCAGGCTGCTTGTATTGCCAAGTTTAGCTGCGATGACTATGGTATTGGTATGAGCGGGAAGCTCATCAAGGAAGCGTAAGTTCCTCCTCCCTAGCTCTTGAGTATGGACTGTTTACTGACTTTGGATACAGACGTGAGAACGCGAAGCAGAATGACAATATTTGGATGTGTGGACATATTGAGTTATCGAACTCTTGTAAAGTTGTTATGGACTACTGCACGAACTGTAACAATGAGGGTTAGGTCTTTTGAGTGGAAGCTAGCGATGGGTCATGGAGGTGGAAGTACTACATCGCCTGGCAATTGCCTTTCAGTCAGATAATGTCAAATACTCTTCAATTTCTTGTGACCTCTATCGTCAACTAGCACTGCCTATCTCCAGGATCTGCCACTGTGGCTTCAGGGCACGGTAGAAGCCTAAGCTAAGTGAGTCGTGTTGAACAGCCGATTGCCGGTGTCGGTCGTCTTGGTTCCAGTGAACTTGTTCTCCGATACCCGAAGCGCAACCAATCCAGCTCCATGCCTTTTCATGACCTTGGAGAATAGATGACCGTCGGCAATCGCCTCGGCCTGAACTACCCCGGCCACGACCGTGATGTTGACGTTGGGCTCAAGACGGACAACACGCTTGATGAACTCAATGACGCTCTTGCCGCTGTTGACCACAGAGTCTACCAAGATTACATTCGACTGTCCCTGGACATGATGCATCTTCACGTCTTCAGCGGCAGAGGCATGAATGAACATGGCTTGCGGGAACACATCACTAACGCCGAACGCCATCGGTTCACCGCCGCGCATCAAAGCGACGATCGAAGTAGTAGCTTCATTGCGGAGATAATAACCGGTCGTGTTATGGCCCTGCACGTGGGGAATGGCGTAGTCCTCAAGGCCGATGAGCTCGGATACATACTCGGTGGCGAGATATCGCCCGACATTGGCGTGTGCTTGTCGAAGCATTGGACCAAATACTGCGGCGTCGCGCATAGGTGACATGAGAAGCTTGGCGGCGGCTTTATGGGTTGCGTCGAATATCTTGAGCGGCTGGCGGTCAGGGCGGGGGTCAACGATTGAGTTGACGAAGTTTTCGTCCATGCTGACAACAGGTAGAGTGCTGGTGTCAAGTCTAGGCGACGCTGTACTTGGCAGAAGAAGCTGTCGGGCTCGTAGGTGATGTTCTCGAATGACCGGTTCCAACTCCTCATCCATAGTCTTGCTTCTGATCCCCTCTTCACCAACAACAACAACAGCTTGGTCCGCTTCCCACAACATGGGGATATCCAAAGGACTATCGCCAAAGGCCCAGACGTAGAGCTCATGAACATCTCGGAGCTGCGATACAACAGCAGCCTTGACACCTGGCGTGACAATGTAACCACTCGAGAACCTCCCACCGCCAATCACTTTGACACTGTCGGCAAGGCCATGGTGCTCCAAGACCTTGGTCCATAGACGTCCAACGCCACAGGTCACGACAACAGCGCCGATGTGTTTCTTTTGTGCGGCGAGGCGCAGGAGAGATAGAAACTCGGGGCGTAGAGAGACGGATGCTGACACCGTGTTGCAATGTCTTTCGAACACCTCATCGGTGCATTTCTCTTCCAGGAGCAAGGTTGCCTGGCGGAATGCATCATCCGAGTACCCCATCGGACCACGGAAGATATCGCTCACGAGAGAGCCATCGAGTTTCCACTCGTCTTCCTCCACCTCGCTCATGAGGAGACGCCCACCATCTTTAGCCGACAACGTTCTGTCGGCATCAAAGACCAGGAATGTCTGGAGTTCTTTGCTGTCATGCAGAGCAACGACCTCCTCCAGTCGCTTCATCACCTCTGACATGTTTGCTTCAGCTGTTGCGGGCTTTTTGAAGTTTCGAACATAGGTCAGGGCGTTCCATGGCATGGGAGATTCCATGTCAAGGAAAAGAATCTTATTCGCCCAACAATAGTGTCGCAGCGAATAGATCTCATCCCTTTGCCAACGTCTCAAGTGCTCCATGGTCAAATCGGACATGTGAGGTCTATCCTTCTTGTCGCTCACGATGTTTGACAGAATGGTCTGCTCGTCAGGCTTCAGATAGATGATATGGGTGAACGTGTCCCAGTCATCGTCTGTGAGGACATAACTGGATCTTCCGTTCTCCTTGTACCAGAAACTAAAGTGCCCAGTGACTACAGCGACTCGGGAACTGGTGATAGCTTCATCCTTGATGTGGTTGATTGCTTTGACGCGCCACTCATACTTTTCGTCATCAGTGAGTTTCTGAAATGCGGCAAGACCTCCGGGGATTAGAGAGGCAATGACTTCAGAGCCTTCGAAGAATGCGAATTCTTCCTCGCCGAGGTCCTTGCGCAGGTATTCGAGGGTGAAAGACTTTCCCGAGCCTGGAATGCCGTAGATGCCAATGACTGTTGGCTTTGCTGGAACTAAGATGCAGAGTTAGTGTATGGCGGCAGCTTCGGTAGAAGACTCGCAACTGACCTTGATCCATGAGATTGCTGGAGGCGGGGCTTTTCCCGTTATGAAATGACATCTTGCAAAGATGCTTCTGTACGCAGAGATGTTGTCGGATGATATAACAAGTACGAGTCCAGGTATGTGGAGGGGTGGAGAAGGAAGAAAGAACGAAAGGAGAAAAAGAAATTGTGGAAGATATCTCACTTCTATTCCATTACTCCCGTACACAATCGACCCCGTTTGTCTCTGTCTTAAGTCATCCTATGAAAAGGATCAAGAAGCGATGTGCATGCAGGAGGCCTACTCGTCACTCAAACTGTATGGGCCATGCTACAACAAACAATTCTCTGATTTACTTGATTGTTAGTACGAAAGACCAATCTGCAGGCAAGCCCATTCACGACCTGGATCTGATTTGGGTAGAGCTCGCCTGCAGTTTGTCGCTAGACATCAAGCCTCGCACCGTCTCGCATGGGAAACATTGCCGTAATCTATCACATCTATCAGCAAGCAAGAAAACTTCGGATGCCAAATTGTACTGGTCTAAAGGCATCCTAAGATATGCTAATTTTATGCAAGTCTTTTCATCCCTTCCGATCTGGATCCTAAGTTTGCTCACCATCCCTGACATCACATCCACAATGGGATATGAAAACATCGAAATGAGCAAAATACAGGCAACCGCCAAACTTGATTGTGCACTCAAGACTCTACGCAGTTGAATTCCTTCTCGCTCTCAACTTTGCCCTCATGGGAAGCACAGGGAGATGTCCCAAACTTAAGAAATGAGGCTTCTCGTGGCCTTGCTCCAAATCGTCATTCATTGCCAAATATGCAGGAAACACTTTTGTCGTAACAAGTGCAAACTATTTTGCAGGACAAGAGTGCTTCCCAAACCCAAATGTGAGGTAATTGTCAGAAGGAGTGGCAATAGAGTCTGTGTTCTGACCATCGCCCTTTTGTGACACTACGAAGCGAAACGGGTCAAAGGCGTATGCGTCAGCATATATGTCCTCATCGTGGTGAATACCCCAAGCGGCGATACTCAGGCGAGCGCCTCGAGGGAGTTGAATCATACGATCTTGGTTGTCTGACCATCGTCCTGCATAACCTCCACTGACAGTGCTTTGATTGCTGTGTTAAGCCGAAGTGTTTCCTTGATAACACTGTCCACAACATACGGGCCATTCAAACTTGTCTGATCAGCCTTCGTGGAGAAAACACCAACTGCCTGGTCCTCCAAAGCTTGCCAAACTTCCGTGGATGGATTGCTCGCGCAAACTTTGAAGAGAGCATATGCCATTGTGAGTGTTGTTGATTCCAGTGCTGCAAACACTGTGGCAAAGACACGACATGCGATGACGTCCGCCATCTCGAATCGAGGTTCTTTCTTGCGCAGTGCTTCGTGGGTATGCCAAGTAAGCACATCGTCTTGTGAGAGATCCTTCAAAAGCCCGTTTTCGACGGTGATGAGTCTCTTTTCGATGTGTGGAACGAGGATCTTGAGAGTTCTGTTCATGTAGATGTGGTTGAAGATGGATGTGAGTCGGGGAGTGATTGGTTGGAGGAGCGGAGGAAATAATGATAGGGCGATGGCTCTGGGTATGATACTGCTAGAGAATTTGGACAGGCTCTTCGTCGGTGCCTAAGTTAGCTCTTGTTAGTTGCAAACTTTTCTAGGATGGGCGTTTGCTTACTTAGTATGCCGCCAAGCACCAACCAAACCGTGATCTCAGCAATCACTCTCCGAACAAGACTGTAGACACGAACTTTATTCCACTCTGTATCCAATCCAAACAGCCGAATTAAGGAAAGCATATTCTGCACCCACAGCTTCATGTCGTACAGGAATGGGCTAAGTATCTTGCCATTCCATGTAGTCATCTACCGAATAAGAATTCGAGGCAACAGAACCTCTAGACGACTACACGGCAGAGCAACCACACAAATTGAGCCCTTTTTGTTGTACTAGAAACATTAACACGAGTGGTAAGAGATTTGTCGTTGAGCGCACCTCTTGATAAGCCTTGCCCGTGACACTTGGAATGTTCCAGATCCCCAGCAAATTGTGTAACGATATACGGAGTAAAGCGTCCGCGTGGTGACCAGGGCACGCCATATGGAATTTTGGAGAAATGGTTGTATGAGACGTGAAGACGCCAGAGTAGATCGGCGAGCAGGAAGACCCAAACAGAAAGCATTTTGTAGCGAGGGGCAGCAAATATAGCTTTGAACCATGGCTAGTGGCGACATCCAGCGATTTATATATTGTGTGGAGAAGCATAGCATTTACTGTATGAAGACTCGACTCTGATATGCCACGTTTTATTACAGGAGAGTCGCTTATGTATATACTTCTTAATGATTCCTTATCCATATCCCTTCTAACCTTATCACGCATAATTGACCACTACTTGTTCTCCAGGCATGTTGACTCAGCGTCTTGATCAAGTTCTGTCTGTGGCTGGTAGTAAACCTTGACATTGAGATAAATCTGCTTCAAATTATACATAGTGCTTTTCGTCGAACAAACACGAGTATTGGTGGCTGTACAGTATTTGACCGCAACTGACGGATCATGGTGGCTCATGGTGGCTTGGCTTCTCAATACTCTATGGGGACACGAAGCACAGTCCACTTTATCTAGGATACCAAGCACGGGGCAACTTGAAAGGCTCATTGTCTGTTGCAGTTTTATATATACAACTCCCAGTCTCCTTGTCAGTATATATCCCTCCTCAGGTTGCTTAGTCGGTTCCGAATTAAGTTGAGACATGAATGGGAATACACCTGTGGCCTGGCAGGAGATCTCTTGTTCTAAATATCCCTCAAACCCACTTCAACAGTCTCTTCAGATATCACCACCATCGCAAGTAGCCTCCAGAACTTCAATCTGCCCTCCTTTCCCACACACAGTCTCACACGAAGGAAAATCCTTTGATCAAACTATCGCAATATCAACACACTTGTCATCACTCCATGCTTCGCCAGACATGATTCCGTGAACGTAGCAATCTCCTAGAATCTTCCATTTATTACCAACCTTCCGCAGCACGTACGGCGTCCTTCCACCTTGAAGTAGGGCAATTCTATCACCTGCTCGAGTAGACCAAGGAACCATGCAGAGATATCCCGATCTTGTCGTCGCCATTCTTTGGTCAATGGCCCATTGTAGGTTGTAAACAGCATGCCCGAACCCCATTGGTTCGCTCACATCTATGCTCATTAATTTCCTGTATCCAAGGAGATTGTGATAGAGCTTTGGTAAGAAATGTGAAATATGAAGCTGGTTCAAAACAATTCCACTCTTGGTCATGTCAAAGGTTGTTTTCATTGCTTGTTCGAGGGAGTCTAGCACTTCCCGTCGATCAGCAGTGAGAAGAACTCGATCGCTTAACATGGTTATGAGGAAAGCGTCCATACGGGTTTCACCAGGCATCGTCCTAAGAATTTTGGGTTTGAAAGCCAGATGTCTCCAACCATGAATTGTATCCATCACTCCCCCGAAAATTCCGAACACCTTGAGAGATAGTCTGAATTCTCGAATCGATTTCGTGACTGCGTTATTAGATGCTACTGTTGATCCCGGATCGGGGTATTCCAATCTTTGCCCGAGAGAAGTGAACTCATCCACAATGATACCCCTAAGAATCAGCGTTTTGCCATCGTTTATAAGTCGTGCAGTGAATGGCGTGCTAGACTTGGACGCCTCCCATTTGGGGAAAAAGTCCCTGCATTCTAGATAGAGTGCGTTCCGGACGTTTTCCCTTATGATAGGGTTATTCGCATAAGTGGGACCCTTTTCTTCCTCCGGAATACTAGACATGTCATAACTCCAGTCAGGGACCCATGAAGGCAGGCCAGCCAGTGTAGCTTTCACGCAAGAAGGCCTTTGTAGAGCGCCGAAAATATCTAATGAACGGCTACCAGAAATGATATTGAAAGCTGCACGTGTGTAGCACTCTGCAGTGGAAATGCTGTAGTCTGGCTCGATACCATACGTTGATGTGGCGATTCCTAGAGACCCGTATACTTTGTCTCTTGGATCTGTCGCTCTCAGCCATCTCAGAAAGCAGAGTAACACACCAAGCTCCATTTTTGCATCGAGGCTGCCATGCAATCGCATAGTGGCAACATATAGCATGCCGTCGGGGTCAAAAGCTATGTCTATAGCATCGCGAAGATTTTCGGAATCGCCAGCAGCAAGAATGCGGACAATGTGCTTGAAAACATCACTGCATGCGTGTATGATATCTAGCGATGGAGCAGCTAGATTACCGCACATGATGATCGCACTAGGGGCTAAGACCATTTCTTGAACAGTCCACACCCTTGACCACCATGGCCGCTTCAACATAGCCAATGCGCCCTTTTTGGCTTCGTCAGGCATAACAAAGTCTTTCCTTTCCGTGACGTCCGAGGCACTCGTGCTACCACCTTGAGGCCTGGAATCAAACCCGAGGACATTGATAGCGAGAAAGTTACTTCTCCCTTCACTAAATTTGGGTTTGCCCAGCTCGAGGCTTGTAACGTTTTGAGTTGTTTGCATCAGCGCGAATATGTGGTGGATTCCATCAGAGGCGGGATCGGGACCAAGCCAGATAACCACTCTGTCCGATTTGGTGTAAATAGCTTCCATGAGTTTCACCTGGCATTGGCGCTCCTGAAGATCTTGCTGATTGATGCAAATAGCGTCGATCCATAGTGTTCGCTCAGTATCTTTGTTCCTCAAGTGCTGCAGCGCAGAAAAAAGATTCTCGGTGGCTTGAAATTTTTGATCGTTGCACTTTATCTCCTGGGGGTGAGTATTATCGCCCCAGCAATATGAAAGGGCTTCATATACCGGGTTCTGGTCAAGTGCGACAACTTCGAGTCGAGACTCAACCGGATCGTTGAAATCCGCCGCCGGACTTAGATGTAGCAGACGGATTTGTGTTGGGCCGAGCGCTCCTCCTGTGCTATTATAGGAGAACATGGCGAGATATTGTGATAGCCCTGGTGGATGATACCTCAAGCCTTTGCTTGAGCGTCAAGTCTTCTGCTGGTGATATCTAGAATCAGGCTCTGTAGACATAACCTGTGTTCATGGCTTACTAATGGCTCACTTGCCTGTACCCCGAGGTCGAGAGAGACATAATAGTTCAATCTCCGGCTGGTTCTTTATCAGTTGCCAGACATATGAAGTTTATTCATCACTAGACCTTTTCGAGGTTTCGAGATGGACAGTTTTACTTATAGTCATGTTCAAATTTAATCTCCCTTGAGTTTGGAATAGAAATCTCAAGCGCGGACTTGGGCCATTTGTACCTCCTTCGCTGACAGTCCAAGGCCACAAACACAGTGAGGCCTTCAGCCTAATCTTTCAGCCCCCCAGTTCTCCTTTTCATGTCACGTGACGTGCGCGGTGCTCAGCGAAACAGGTGTTTGCATCTTCGTTAGATTTCCTCTCGCTTATGAAACATAATCGACCATCAGGCGGTGCTAGTTAGACCGTATAAAGTCACAAAATTAAGTAGCGCCTGTAGATACTAAAGGCCTACTTATATAGACTGATGCAGACTTAGGTAAAATTTCTAGTTTTATAATTCGCTAGAAAAAAGGAACTATTTATTAAACAATCTGCTATTTTCGGTCTATTACCTAATTACTTAATTAGATAGCAGGAATTAAGTAGCTTATATTAGTTCATAACCCTACAGGCGCTACTTAATTTTGTAAGTTTGTACGGTAGTTTAGCTTAGAATTGAAGATCATGGCATTTGGCATTACATGTTTGTGATAAAATGCGATATCCAGTTGATTAAATAATGGCTAGTGCTTAAATAGATACCTCTGAGACTGTATCCGCAGGGATTTCATGTACCTGAACCTGAACAGTCTTCACCAACTTCGCAGCTTGCTGTGGCTTAGAGATAGCAACGCCGCCCAAGAAGGTATTGTCAAGGACATCGTTAGAAAAGGTCCTCTTGATATCCCCAAGCGTCCAGCCATGCTTCTTGCCGATAGCGGTCATCAGCGCCTGGAACTCCGCGATCTCCTCCTTGTAATCTTCCTTGACCAACTTCTCCATCCAAGGCTTACCGCCAACCTTGTACATGTACCATTCCTTAGCCCAATGAGGCTTCACCACCACAGGTTTCCCATCGTTGGTCTTGTAGCTCGTCCACTTGTCAAGGACTTGCTGCGCATAAGGGACCCAGATGTCGGATACAGCCTCCAGAGTCAAAATGCCGATGGCGCATGTTCCAAGCTTGTTGCCTCGCTGCGGTGCGAGGATGACTTCGCTGGAACCCATTATGCGCATCTCCATGGGCATGCGCATAGGGGATGTTTTGGCGTTGGCGTAGCATGTCTTGATGACGTCCCACCAAGCACGTCTGACGTTGGTGTAGTCTCTCTCATTAGGCTTGCCCTTCTTTGAGTCAAGCTATAGTCACATTAGTTATTGGATCGATGCAAACCATCAAAAGACTTACAGCCATCTCAACTTCCAGATTGCGGACCCGAATATTCTGGACGCCGCGCTGGAAATGAAGAGCGTTAGGCAGCAGGGTTCTAATTGACTTGTTGGTTCCTTTGACATCGTCAAAGTTCTTCACTGCGAGCCAAGCTGTTACATCGTGTTAGCCTTTGTCTCTTTCTAGTGGATGATCTAAACCTACAAAGGAGGGAAGTCTGCGTCTGAGGCGCAACTTGTAAAGCATGGATATGCTTTCCAATCTCTTGAGCCATGTTCATGATTGCGGTGCTGGCAACTTGATACAACGTCTTTGCATTACTGGGGTAGTTAACCACGTTCTTGGTGTCCGTGTCAGTCTTCCAGGTATTAACCCAGACCTGCTGCGAGTAAGGAAACCAGAACCACTCTGCATAAAAGTCCTCATTCGCACGACGCTCAAATTCACGGACCGCATCGTCCTTTTGAGCCTGTGTGCGCTTTTGGCGAAGGGCAGCGGGGATATCTGAGTCTTTCATCTCGGGCGGCGGCGGGATAGCGTCGATAACGTCGAGTTTGACTGGACGCATGACGGCGGTACACATTGCGTCGCATTCAAAGGTGATGTAAGTGACGACACCAAGAAGACCGAAGCATCCGCTTGCGGCCTTGAGAAGCGTGGGATCGGACATGTTGACGAAGCGTTCTTTGCCGTTGACGTCGATGTAGTCGATTCGTCGGACAAGATCGCTCAAGGTTGGGTTGTTAATGCCCGCGCCGTGACTACGAGTGTTAGTTTCAGGGCACAGGGTTTTATTTGAGAACTCACCAAATTGTAGCATTGCTACCGCCAAAGGTTATCTCCACCTCAATAATGTTCATAGGCAAAGTGACATTTCCCGTGTTGATGCACCACCGTCGGAACTTTTCATTCGTGGTCGCTGTTCCAACCTGAACATACTTCCCGCCATTCTTCAGAGCCGGAGCTCCTACAAATTTGGGGTCAGTGATAACGTTGATCGCGTTAAGCTCCGTGTCCTTGGGCTGAAAGAGGTTGGTTGGAACCGAAGTGAGATTGGGCAACCTGCTTGCGTTGGTCTCAGTCAAGGTAGAGATCAACACATCGCCATTGGTAGACTGGCCAGCCTTGTTATTCCTCCCGAAAACGGGTGCCCATGAATGCCCTAGATACTGTCAGTTGAGAGGACACTTGTTAAGACGAGAAGCTTACGGAAACCGGCAACACGGATGCCTTTGTTCTTGGCAACAGCATCACAAACAATCTCGATGATCTCGGCGACAGTCTCGGGGTAATACGTGACCGTCGGCGTGTTCTTGACTGTGCGACCCCAATTCTGAAAGGTCAAGTCCTTGGTTTCCTTGCCCTGTGAATGTTAGATATAGAACGCACAACTATGGAGGAAAATACAAACCTTGGTTTTGCCAGGTGGAGTCACCTGCTGTGCCATCATAGAGAAGGTCTGAACATGAGAGCTGGTACCTGACACCCCAAGCTCTAGAGGTGCAACCTCCTTGATGGCTTTTCCAGCTTCATCAGCAGTCTTTTGGCCATCGATGAAATCCTCAAGAACTTTTCGCGTTTCATTAGGCAATTGATCCATGACGCTATTGTAAACCTGCTCATGCTTGGAATCTTTAAAAACTCGTAAGATTCTTTGATGGAACTCTTCTTTGGTAACATCGACATCGGTATTGTACCAATCATCGATGAGCTCGGGAAGATGTGGCAATTCATCAGAGCCCAAGTCAGATTTGGGATCTCTGACGAGTTCACCGAGGTGTTCGATCTTCTCTTGCAGTGTCTTTTCAGACGGTGGAGTCTGCGTGGCTGTCGACATCGTGATTGTGTATGCTCAGTCAATTGTAGAACGGATTTAGATGGTTTTTTTGACTGTTGAGCACACCTGGTGGGCAGGGCACAGAATATTTATATTCGCCGCTCATTCTCCCAGTCAATTGTGAGAATAACTCTCTTTTTCAGCTTTATCATTCTGGTACAACGACGGTTTAGCCTCAAAAGTGGGCCAGATCAATAGCGGCGAAAGGCCCGGGCCTAGACTTGCGGGGATGAGGATCTGATAGGAAGAAGTACGAAAATCGGAAGAGTGCCAAGATCGATATCAGTGAAGGAGGGTAGCATCTATTGGCTACTTGAGCTTGTCTCAGGCGGAGCTTCATCCTACTGGCCCGCGAATCTGACTGAAGCGTGATATGCATAGCAGATGTGTGAGGAGCTGTGAGATTTGGCGTTCATCGTCTGTTCGAGACCCAGATGTGGCTGGCTGACACTAGTGCGAACGTTTGAGATACGGTATTGTGGCGAGGACTTAGGCTTTTTATTCGCGTCTTGCAAACAAGTGAGACAGTGAATTTGGGATGCCCCCGACAGACGAAGGTTGCCCAATTGGTCTGTATGGCACTTTACGAACCATGCTACCAGGGGACAGAGGAGTTAACCAGTTATTCCTAATTATGCTAAAATATATAAATATTGAATTTTCTTAGCTAGAATAAAATATTACAAAAATTTCTTTAGTTTCTAAAAATTATCTCTTAATTTATATAATTTTATTTTATCTTATTATTCTTGGGTATTTTTGCCTAAAATTGGTCAATTCTTCTAACCCCTAAGTGCCGTAGTGCCCATCCAACTCCGCGATACCGTATTCTTTGCTTGGCCTTATGGTGCTGTTGGTCCTTGCATTCCGCTTTGAGTTCTGCTATTGTGGACCAAGTGGCTTGGATCTTTCCTGCGGGAAGTTGATTAAATTTCCCGACTAAATGAATATGTTTCTTTCGTATTTGTTTTCGTGGTAAACAGTTGGTGAAGGGAGTTTTATAAGCTACCTTAGCTTAATCTAGGGTAGGCGTGGACTTCTGATCAACATGGTTACAGTGAGGGAGCGGGAATAGCAACAAACAGCATCAGAGATGTTTTTAAGTATTTTATTAGCCCAACTGCAATAAACACATATAGAGAGGTGGCCCCCGTACGAGGTGCGGTCATAATTATTATCCAGCCGCACCAGAACTCCATGAGTGGCGGAATGTTTCCGCTGCGGAAATGAGAGTAATTAATTGAATCCTAGCATGGTCCTGTTTCAAGCTATGCGTGGTGAGAACAGCGTAGCATGGTCTGATAAATGCCCATGAGCTTATGGACAATTAGGCTAGCCTGGCAGATCTTCTTAAGCCACAGCGCCTATTCTTTGCTTCCAGTGACATGATTAGACGCTCGGCAGCTATTTGCCGCGACCCATGTTCGGGGTATTGAGCTCCGTCTTCACTGCCGACTTCCAGCACCCTTGCGTAAAGACCTCATAAATGTCTTTATAGCCCCGCCATATCTCTTACTCTTATTACTGCGTGTTAGTGAACGTCTTGTTAGTCGCGCTACTTTACATAACAGCCATGCAAGTTATCGCACTCGTTTCTTACCTCGCTGTTGCAACCGCTGCGACGGATGTAATCACCGTAAGATGTATTTCACATCAGCTGGTATGCGTAGAACTAACTTTTGGCAGGCGAGGGTTTATAATCAGAAGAACCTCAAGGGATCGCATGAAGACGTTCACGGCTACGGATGCGGCAACGTCGGCTCTAGGTCGGTTTTGTGTCAACACTTGTCCCTGGCTTCACTAACTCCCTGTTAGCAAGTTCAAGGTCAACAGCATCCACCTTCGACGTAGCACGTTCTGCTACTTATATGAGTAAGATTACTGTTGGCTTGCATTTGATTTACTGATGCCAATTTTGTGCAGGAAGAAGAACTGCAAAGGCTCTAGCATTTACGTATCGAGGGATGTTAACGATCTGCACTTGGACACCGTGGACTCGGTCCATTGTGTCAATAATCCAGACAAGTCATAGGTGATTTAGATCAGCTTCCAAGCAGTGCCCACTAACATTAGAGTACCCTCATCTCAGATCTCTTTGTTTAAGCATTTCCGCTTCCAGGCCCAGCCAATTTATTTTATTTTGCCATCCGATTTCCTAAATAAGACTGACACCGTGACAGATTGTCTCCAAATCAATCGGCCCATGCTCAAGAATCATCTTGGCCAGGTGACCCTCTCCAGAATCTTGATCCGGACATACCGACCACATCCTTCCAAGGCTGCTATTTGCACCGGAACTGAAGACAGCCCTTTACTTGACGTCAACTCCCCAAGTTTCTCAAAGCCAAGAGACTCGGTTCTCAATTCGTATCTGCTGTAGTGATACTCTGTCAACAACATGATGCAGACCCAAATGATGAATAGCGTCCCCATGAGACGTGATGTCCTCCATCAACAGTTTCGTCTCAACTGTGAGCAATCTCTCAGCAAATGCGACGGCTACCTTCTCCCAAGCCTCAAGAGTCTGCGACTCCAGCTTCAAATCTCGTGTAGCCTGCCAGCATATCGAGCCATGCTCTCGGCTATACGTAAAGGCGCAGGCCTCTCTTCTTTCTCCGTGCCATATAGTCAGTGTCTGAAGCTTAGGCATGTTGAGTGCGAGTTGTGCCGCAGTTTGAAAGAGCTTGTTGGTCCGATGAGCGGTGTCCTTGGCGATCCCCCGGGCTGTCAATGTGAGAGTTTTTAGCCGAGGCCATCTCCAACTTGGCTGGCACGAGTCGAAGAAATGGTGGGCATCGATCATGAAGGCGACGGAAATATGCTCAAGGCTCCGACTTCGCATGGCTGTTAATCCGCCCAGGATGCGAGAGGGAAGTCTGACTCGCCCTGGGTTTATGTCCGCTAGATAGCCTCTACCGAGATCATACAATTCCAGGAAATTCTCATTGAAATCTTCGAAGATCGTGACTGTTTTAACGCTTGCCGGGATATTGTAGATCGTTTTTACAAATTCTATTAATTATTCTGTCAGCCCGTAACATTATTTACTTTTATTTGTTACTTACCCATATCCGAGTGTTGCTGTTCTACGCTCATGTGTGACTGCCACGGTTCGTAGCAGATCTCTTCCAAGTTTGGTAGTCTTGACCAAATGTGTCGTAAAATTTCAGGTCTGAACTGCTGGCGGCACTGACGACGTAGGACAAATTTAGTCACGGCATTGACCAGAGGGAGGCTCTCCCGAAATCTTAGCTCAGATGATCCAAAAGGACGTCGTAGAGCATCGTCTGGTGGCGCTTCAGTGACATTCCCTCCATACCATCCGTGATCGGGATCGTGTATGGGATCGTCACTAGGGATTTGACACTCGAATTTGTCTTCGCCAGGAGCTCCGAAGTAACTATTCTTAAACCAGTGCTGTGAGTCGCTCGGGCAGTAAACATTGAGTTCCAGAGTCAAAGGCTGTCTCCACGTCGTCAAGATGGAGAAGAGCCTGTTAATGGCTTCTCTTACGATCCTTGCAATGGAATACGACAATGTGAGCGACTCTCTCTTTCGGCATGATCGACAGGTATATCCGCCGAGCTCTATATTAAGCCATAGATGCTTAATCTGTCCCTTGTAGTGGTCGTTGAGTTGTTCGAGGTGGTCGAGACATGCGGGATGAAGTCGGATATGAGAAAAAGTCCGGTGCTCAATGAAAGCTCGCCATTCATTCGAGACGGAAGCCAAGGTTGCGGTTCCTTTCTGTGCTGTTAGGGCCTCCAAGATCATGCAACGGATCTCGGCAGGTATCGAGTGCCAGTGGACCATTTTATCGACGTTTGCTGCTGGACAGAAGGTGAAGTTTGGTCAAGTCGATGGAGATCACAAGGGGTTAGAAGGTCGCAAAAAATTTTCGTTCCCAGGAGACTTTGCTTGTTGACTCACTCTGAAGGGGTTTGGCCTTAGAAATAATATTCAGCGTGTGCAGACATTGAAAGCTAAACATAATTTTATGGTGCCAGGATCATAGCTCTAATTGGTAGAGTATCATAACAAACTCTCTATGTATATTTGTTCTGCAGCAATTGGTCGCATTCTGACATAATGTCTAAATCGTCAAATAGATCCATCATTTGCTGTTAGGATTTGTAGCCGAGAGTATATATACAGCACAATGAACTTAGTTCGTGCATCTGTTCACCATTCACGGATCCTCATATTAGCTTCCACTCTAAACCTAACTTAAATCTACTCGATAGGAGCATGTAAGTACCACATGACCAGGTATCGTGAAACCCAATCTACCAGGATTGCGATGACTAAGAGTCACAGTTACAGTAGTACGAGTCACCTACACACTCGTTAGCAAACAGAAACTCTTTACAGGCCCTCGGACACCTCTTACCTTCCTGGCTACAAGTCTCCTTGTGTTGCTCATCAGATTCCGCAGCGCCCATTGCCTTGAGACTCTTGATGCAGTCATCACAGTTGCTGATCTTCATGCAGTAGCCAGCGCAGTACTGCTGGTTCCTAGTGGTGCAGCCAGTGTAGCATGGAGCACCAGCTCCACCAGCAGGCTGGCCAGAGCATTCGCCCGTGCATAGCTGGTTGTTCCTCGCTACGCAGTCGTTGTAAGAACCTCCCAGGCAGTTGTTGTTTTCGCCCGCTTCGCGTGGAGCATTACACTTGCCGCCCAAGACGGTTGGAGCCGAGGAAGCGAGGATGAGGGTAACGAGAGTCTATGGTTGTCAGCTGAGGACTACTCGAGATCTATGAAAAGCCTACCCAGGCTGAGTGCATGGTGATGGATTTATTCGAGGCGTGAGATGTGAAGGATGATTTGAAGGAAGCTTAGTGATGTGAGTTGATGAGTCTGGATACTTTTAAGACAAAGAGCCGCATTTATAGTGGTGCGTAGCATCTCGATTCCTTTTCATAATCAGAAGCTAGTCCATAGATTCATTACATTACATCACGAGCGACTTAGGATCCATTCTCATAGTGTCAGGTGCACGGAGGATATGCAGCGGAAGCCAAGTATCTCGCTGTCTAATAGCCAATTTCGGCACCTTTAGTGGATCGAAGCGAGGCTCAGCTAGGAACAAAAGCCTTGTGATTCGTTCAGCTTCGTGAAATCTCACTGATGGGTCCCTTGGCATGCGTCATATAACGCGAGATTCACGGGAACGGAAGCAGGGGTTTCGATCCGTCTATCGTGATCTACAGTCAGATATAGTAAATGGCTCTTAGAAACGTCAGAATGCGTCTGACGCTGGGATCCGCTTTCACTTTACAAAATCGGGTTTTTATGCAGATTGAGGGTTTTCTGGCAGATTCATACTGAAAGTGGGCTGGCATTCGTTCTAAAAATATCTGCAGAGGTGGATACAGAACCGATTTTATTAGCTCTGATGAGTGTTTTGCGATTGCTTGCTAACTTGACCGGAACCTTTATGTTTTCCAGGTCATAAAGTAAGGTCACATTTGCATCACCGACGGTTCGCTGCTCTGCTTGGGCAACTTGTTAAGAACCCTCCGCAGCGCTTGCCAGTGTTCCTCACGTCGGAGCCGGCGATTGTCAGACCCCAGTCTGGCCTGAAGATCATGTCGAAAACAACCGAGTACCGACGATCCTTAGCACGTGATAGCTTCAGACTGTTAACAAGTACCTCTCCTTGGTTTATATCACTTTAAACCGCTATGGGCCACTGTAAACGATCAGCGGTACTTTGAAACAGATGATACCATTCAGGTACATTCTTCCAAAGCACATCGTAGCAGCACACAAGTCAAGCGTTGGAGCTAGGTATTCTGAGCTAATTTGCACGGCTTAATCTGATAAAACGGTTCTCCATGTCAACGCGCCGTGTTTCGTAAGCTATTTATTGAGCCATAACATGATATTTCAGTACTTCGAGACCTCCTGTGACAGGTGTCAAGTCTGTCTGACCGTCTTGCGGGCGCTGTGTGACCTGCACGCCTCTGTTGACCGGAATGGTATGGCTGATTCCTACGCCTCTATCTCTATAAATTGGCCGGTTCGGTACACACTAGAGAGTATTCGTAAAGATAGGCTTTTCTGTACAGCCTTATGATTGATCGAAACATTTCCCATCGGCCATTAAGACACGAATCATATCTTGACTCCTGGCGCGTTACCAATTCCGGCTTTCGATGGCTTACTATACGAAGCCATGGCGTTATCATTCGGAGCATCTCTTACGAACTGCAAGATGTTATAACTAGGAATGTAGTCCCGGTCTTTCTTCCTCTCTGTTGTTTCCCTTTTTGCGACTGGAACTTCGTGTAAGCAAGTCAACATCTGCCGAAATGTCCAAGGCTCGTCGCATGCCCGGTCTTCTTTCTCTCTATGTCTGTGTTTATATATTCTGTGGTGCTTTCGCTCAGTCAAGTGGGTCGATAAGCGATGCACCCGAATGTGGTGTCAGTTCATCTTCTCCCTCTTTCTTCTCTCTATCTGTCGTTAACGGATAGCTTCAGGTCAAATGCGCACTCGAGAGCTTCAGCGACCCGGCGTTTTCGCACAAAACTCAAGACGAACTATGCCACGACAAAGCATTTACCAGGGTATTGGGGGATTGCGTGGCAAAACGATGTCTTTTTGGTGAAACGATGGGTAAACGACTTCACATTCCGCCAACATTTCATGAGCTACAGCCTGTTAACATCAATACCAGAGTTTACTCGGATTTCCAAAGAGGCATGTGGTGTTCGTCCGATGGACCAATACTTCGAGTTCCAAGTCACTGGCATAACCATGACGACGCTTGCCGTTGTCTTTTTCGTCCTGCGACTCATATGCAAAATCTTTGGGCCGACTTATTGGGGCATAGATGATACACTTATTTCAGTATCAGCGGCAAGGGCAATGTATCTCACTAGGCAAGAATTCTTACTGATTTTTGCCAGGCCATCTTGAGTCCTATTTGCGTGTTCTATCAATTGAGTTAGTGGACACAGAGGCTATTGTAGTACCTTACTAACCTGTTATCGACAGTGCTAGAACAGGGTTTAGGCAAAGAGTTTGAAAACCTTTCGCATCGCCAAGTAGCAACATTCTTCAGAGTAAGTACCACGCTTCGGTTCTTAGTTGGTTATTCTAATAAGGCTCAGTACTTTTTTGCTTTTGCACTACTCTATCACATTGCCCTGACATGTATCAAGGCCTCCATTTTACTTCTGTACCTTCAGATCTTTCCGGACCAAACCTTTCGGAGAGTGGTCAAGTGGACCGTGGCATGCAATGCCCTGTTTGGACTGGCCTTTATAGTGCTCACTTTGATACAAGCTCCCGTGTTCTTGGGGATATGGAAAGCGTGGGAAGACAAGACGATCGGCGAGGGTATGCATTATATATCGTGGCCATCGCTGGTGCAGGCTTGTCTGAATCTAGCCCTGGATATCTGGATGCTTATCTTACCGATTTCTCAGCTATACAAATTGGGACTTAAGATCCGTAAGAAGCTAGGGGTGATAGCAATGTTTAGTGTTGGCATATTGTGAGTAAAGATAACTTGGCAACTCGGTAGAAGCCACTAACGTGTCGTATTCAGCTTGACTATTGTTTATGCTCTCAAGCTATATAAAATGGCGGAGTTCATGACCGATATCAGCAAGTCAAGTGAGAACAAACTAACCATTTCATGCTTTTATGAACTGACATATGATTTTAGCCCAAACTGGAAACGATGTCATTTTTTGGTCTTACATCGAGCTCTGTGTAGGAATCCTGGTGTCTTGCATGCCACACATACGCCAACTTACACGAGAGGTGCTTCATAGGTTGCAGTCAAAGGGACATTGTATTAGGAGCTCTGGGAGCGATGGTCCTTTCATCACGCGGTCTATTGAAGCAATCAAAATAACCCAGGTTTCGTCTCCTCCGGATACAGTAGTTCTGTATGATGAAGGAAATCTTCTTGCGAAATTTTAGCCGAGTCGCATAGGAAATCAAACCGCAGATAAATTGCTCATGTTCTCATCCTATAACAAAACAGGAGATTAAAAGTTTCTTATTTATAGTATAAAACACTATCTATTCTCAAAACAATAATCTAATTAAAACGTAGATATTAGTCTAAGGTATTTATCTATAGACCTTTATAAATTCTAGTTCCCTAAACTGCCTTCGATAACAATCTCATCTCGGGAAAGGTGTTGTTTCCGCCCTTTATAGAAACAAGCGTAAAATGCACAGCCAGCAATAAATCCTGAAATTCCTACAGCTCCATACATCCACACGAGGTATGGGTCTTGAGAAACTGCGCCGAGGGCAATGCAGATCGCAGCAGCAACGGCGATGGTCAGCCAGAACAGGGCTGAGATGACAGATCGGAGACTAAAATGCCTTGTCAGTACACACATCACGTACGAGAAAATTGGAGGCTTACTTCTTAGGGGCTTGAGTAAAGGCGAGTTCGAGACCCGTGATGATAACAAAGGCTTCGGACAGAGCGACGAGGATATACGATGGTGCTTGGATCCAAACGTGGATACTGTTTGGTGGTGACTTGTAGATGTAATATTGAAGAACGCATGCGTATGCCATTGAGATTGAGGCGAACATGAAACCCATGAAAATGCGGGTCACCGGGTCAAAGTTGATTCTGTACTTTCGCAGTAAGGGATATACAATCACTAAAAGACTATGTTAGGATAGTAGGTTTTGGGATGTCTGGAGAGAACTTACAGTCGAGGAAAGGAATGAAGAAGCAAAGAGCGATGGGGTCTAGGTTCTGCAGAAGATCATTGGGCGTTCCGTGAAGTGCCATGGTACCAGCTTGGGAGATGAGGTTATTCCACATCTGATTCCAGCAGATGAAGTAAAATGGGAAGAATAAGAACATCTAATCATAGCCGTAAGTATTCATCTTGAAAGTCATGAGAAAGGCCACATACCTTGCAGCTCTTGAGTCCTCGCTGGACATCTCCGACATACTCATCAGTATATCTATCTTGACTAGCCAATGGGTACTTTTCATTGCGGCCTGTTGCTCTAAGGACTGATGGCCGTGCATTATCGAAGCCCTTCTCCTTGATAGCGATGCTGGTTGTGCGGCATGCATCGAGAATAGCTGAGCCAAATGGAGGAACACGGATGTACTTGTTTCGACCAGAGATAAATACAGCGGCTGATATGAGGATGGCACTGTTGAAAGTTGTTAGCAGCTGCCGATGTGGATATCAGGCAAGGAAGATAGGACTCACATCAATGGGACCAAGTACGCCAGCCAGAACGAATGGTGAGCTTCGACGTTGACTGTGATAAGCGGTGAAAGAGCTCCAATGTTGACGACCCAGTAAAACCTTGACGTTTATTAGCGGCTGCATTGCCCAGACTGAGAGAACATGTCTTACCACATGAAGAGTCTCTGCACAGTGAGCTCTGGGTCAACAATGACCTCCTCGCCTGACTTGAGAGTCTTGAGAACGGGCTGCGAATGCTGATATTGCTCAGCACACATAGGCGTAACATTGGCCTTAATTCCTCCAGTCCCGAGGCCAATCGTGATCATGGCTGCGATGAGACCCCCAAGGCCAGCATTGTGAAGGAGGGCTGTAGGTGTCGAAGTCGAAACGAGGATGACGAGACCGATCACATAGATGACGCATGCGCAGCAGATGGCTCTAAACTTGCCGAGATACTGGTCTAAATAAATTCGGTTAGACATGGGAATTGAGTGAGGTTGTTTGAGGCATACCGGCGACGATAGCACCAATGACTGTTGAAGCGTAGGCCCAGAACTTGAAGAAGTTGCCGAGGGCTGTTGCAACAGCCTGGCCCTTTCCAAGGGCACCTGGAAGGTCGGAGTCGGGGTCGTATGGGTTGCTTAGCACTGTTAGTATCGCAAAAGGTGAATTGTCATGATGGTGACAAACTTGATGTAATTTTGGATTGGTCCAGAGAGACCAAAGTAGGTAAATCGCTCACCGAGCTGCATGTCGTCAGTCAATCTAACTCCCCGTCTTCAAATTCTCAGAAGCACCAGGTTCTTACCTCGACGGCCAAGATCAGCAATGCAATCTTGGGCAACTTATCGGGAACCCTCCTCAAACCTCGCCACTGCTCCTCCCGTCCGGCAATGCTCTTCACATCACCAGCATTGCTCTCAATCTTCTTCTCCATGTTCACTTGAGTCGCCATATTCTCAAACTCAGTCAAGATAACAAATAAATGATTCGACTGTCGTATGATGGTGGGCTCTTCGTTTCTCAAGATGCGACGTGCTCGTTTATAAACATCATGAGTTGGACTCTTGGAGAAACTTACCCCGGACCGGCAGACCTATTCTGCTGGGAACCCTGCTGGTAGATAACGCGGGGTCACCACTGTGGGCTCTGATAGGCGGCGTTTGACGGCCTATCTGGCGCTATCTCTCAAGATAGCGTGGTTGATCGGCGTTGAGAACGCCGCCAATCAGAAGTGACGCCGATGTTGGAGGCGGTTTAATTGGAGATAGAATAAGTATTCTTGAAAGATGGCGTTTTATCTGGTGATCAAATCAATTTTCTACTATTATCTTTGTTATCTTGGTCATGTCTTATACTACGACTGCGACCGAGGAGGTAACAGCCTCATTTCCAAGCCTCAAGCGTTTGGAAATACGACCAGATGAATACCCAGGTCTCGATCCCGAATGGCGGAAATTATGGAACACTCATGGCAGTTCCATGATTCGAGCAGATGAAGTCAGCATTGAAGAATACCGTCTTAACCCAGCAAAGTACAGTTTCACATATCCGACATACAAAGGTCCAGAAGTCTTTCATGTTGAGGATAGACAAATCCAAGTGACAAAACCGGAAGGCTTGATCACTGTGAGGATCTATACTCCAGCAGGACCTGGGCCGTTTCCCGTGCATCTGAATTTCCATGGTGGAGGTTGGGTGCTCGGAGGTCTTCAATCTGAAGCGGCATGGTGTCGACACATGTGCAACAAGGCTTCCATCAAAGTCATCGATGTCGATTATCGCATGGGCCCGGAGTACAAGTATCCAACATCCATTTATGACTGCTGGGATGCTGTTAAATGGGTAACACCAGCCCGTCTCTTATGAAGAACTGTTCTAACTGTAGCCAGGCCATGAATAACGCGACTGAACTTAACATTAACCCGAAAAGTATCTCTTTCGGTGGTCTTTCGGCAGGTGGTCACATGACTGCTGTTCTAGGTCACTTTGCCCGCGACGAGGGCATCGACATCAAGTTGCAGCTCTTGATTGTCCCAGCCACAGACATGCGCTACTGCAGCTCCAAGATAAAACAATTCACGGAAAAGAATTGTCCTTACGAGAGTGTTTTACAACTAAAAGACGTTCCATGGGGACCTCTAGGGCGAGAGCAATGGTTCTTGAAATATTTCGTCAGCGAGGACGCTGGTAAGCATAATCATTCTGTATCCAAGAGAAAATGTCATTGACGAGATTCAACAGATGAGCTTGAGGAAAAGTTGAACAATGAGTGGATCCTCACTCCAGTCATCGCTCCAAGCTTCAAGAACCTTCCCCGGGCGCATATTGTCACTGCGGAGTTTGACCTGGAAAGAGATGAAGGGGAGTACTATGGGCAATTGTTAAAGGACGGCGGGAACGTGGTTACGGTAAAGCGCTATGTCGGTTGTCCTCATGCATTTGCGCATTACAACCATCCTGAACGGGGACTGGCCAAGGCTCAGGAGTTTATTGAGGATACGGCCGAGCTCTTAAGAAGTGTCCATGAGATAAGTTGATAGATGACGAAATATGTCGAACATTATGTTGTGAACGATTTGTAAACCGTTGATGTTTGAAGGACTCTGAATTAGATACTTATTTTCTTGGGCCCCGGTGCGATCGACTACCCTACAGCGCAAAGGTCCTAGATGTTTTCGCCTCCTGACGATCGAAGAGTGACTCATGTAAATCTCATAAATTTCGCCAGTCGCCGTTGGTAGTTATTGAGTCATCGTACGATTCATATCTCTAGTTTCAACAATCTTTCCGTGGGGATATTTCCCGCGGCCAACGAAGCGAACGCCACCAATCATATTCGACGCCGATGGAGATGGTCCATGGACAAGGGTTGGCCGAGACTAGGCGAAATCGGACTTGTCCGCGGTTGTTAGTCGGCATCGTGAAAAGATTGAGGAATCCAAGATAAATCCCGATGACCCATCATCCGGAAGTTAATTCTTCTATCTAATCAAGGTTTCAACTGGATTCATTTCTCAATTATATACCTCAAGATAAGAATGGCGTCTGATAGCATTGTCATCGTCGGGTGAGTTGCCCTCTCATACGCTTCCAGCTCTAACTGACGAGGATCCAAGGGCGGGAATCATTGGCCTCGACGTCGCTCTCGTTCTCTCCCAGCAAGGTTACGGAAAAAACATCACAGTCATAGCCGAATACCTCCCCGGCGATACTTCGCCATCATACACGTCTCCCTGGTAAGCCTTACGCATGCTTCGATCATAAATTGGCACTGACAGATCAGGGCCGGTTGCAACTTTTCCGCCATTTCTGGCACGGATGCCAATGCGATAAAATGGGATCGCCACGGCTACGCGCACTTGAAGAAGCTAGCCGCAAAAGACTCTGTCAAGTCTTTCGTTAAGAGGACACCGTCAATTGAGTTCTGGGACGATAACGTCCCCCATGATAAGATCAAGGCCATGGCCGACTATCTCGATGATGTGAGTCCATACTAGCGCCACACATCAGCGGCGACTTTGAGAGTGGCTGACGTTTTGTAGTTTCGAGCCTTATCTACCCAAGAGCTTCCTGAAGGCGTCAAGTTTGGCTGCGCGTTCACAACTTTGACTGTCAACGCGCCAGCGCACTGCCTGTATCTGTATAACAGACTAAGAGAAGAGTTCGGCGTGCGGTTCATCCGACGAAAGCTCGGAAGCATTCATGAGGCGTATAATAATCCGGCTACGAAGGTCGTTTTTAACTGCACAGGTAACGCAGCAAAGACACTAGCAGGCGTACAAGACGAAAAGTGCTATCCAACTCGTGGCCAAGTTCTCCTCGTGAGAGCATCTCATGTCAGCACTAACGTCATGCGCCACGGCAAGGACTATGAAACATATGTCATTCCGAGACCTGGATCAAATGGAAATGTCATTTTGGGAGGATATATGCAGAAGGGCAACGAGTAGGTGTCCCTATCCTAGGGTCTGAACGATTACTGATCAAACTATAGTGATAGCGCAACATATTCGTCCGAGAGCGACTCCATTCTCCAGAGAACAACAGAGCTAAGCAAAGAGCTGCAGCAGAAGGAACCCGAGGTTTTGGCTGCATTTGCAGGCATGCGACCATCTCGCGAAGGCGGTGCAAGGATCGAACGCGATGAGATCCCCGTCAATGGGCAGAGACGTGTGATTGTGCATAATTACGGTGCTGGTGGCACTGGCTTTCAAGCTGGCTATGGTATGGCATTGGATGCCGTCAAGAGCATCGAGGATATTCTGAGCACCCTTCCCACCAAGTCACTATTGTAAGCTGCATTATATAGATGTATAGTTCTATGTTCCCTGCTTTGATGCGTCCAACGCAAGCTTCACATGCGGGTCCAATTTGAGAACTTGGTCGACGCCTCGCCAAAATATGGCATCCATCCTCAATAGGCCTAATCGCATAACTACAAATGCATTGGCCTTAAGACGCATTTGCTTCCGTGTCGTTTGAAGAAGCTCCATGGACGAAAGAGCTTCTTCGTAGGTAGTGGCTGAGACAAACATGAATAACATGGCGAAGCAAAGCGACGAGAAGGCACTTTGGCACCAAGGAGGCCAATGTTCTGCTGTTTCGTCGCTTTTGAGAGTTTTGAGAAAGTCAGAATATTGTTCTAGAACTGTCTTCAGGATATCGCGTGGGGACCATTGATCTGAAGTGCTGGTTGCTGAAAGGTGAGAATTCTGGGTGTGCACGGCCACGCGTAGGATCAGTAGTTGTGTGTAATAGTAGCCAAGCTTGATGGCCATTCCAGGCACCGAGTTGTCGTTATTGGGATCTGTTGAGCTTATCCAGTCGGGTTTTATTCGTCCCAAAGATCCTGAAAGCTCAAGCACGGTTGTTTGAAGCTCTTCTGGCCTGTGGATTTGACTGAATGATCGAAGAGAACTTGGAGATGTCAGCCCCAAACAACAAAACTTGGTAGCAGGAAACTTCAAGACTTACTAAAGCCTGTCAAGAGTATTAGTGAGACAGGATGTGAGAGCTGAGAAGGCCATTATATTGGCCCACTGCGATGCATCAAGGCCAGATGAAAGCTCATCTTGAGTTGATAATTCATCAATGAGCCAGTTAGCACGACTAATATGAGGTGGCCTTCCCAAAGCGGCTGCTAACCACTGATCCATCGCGAAGACGAAAAAGGACAGTCTGCGTCTAGCAGCTATTTGAGCCGGCGGAACATTCCAAAGGGAGGGATCAAGATGAAGGCCGATATTTGTAGCTGCTGATACCAGCGTCCCCATGGTTGTCCATCGATACGATGCATCTGACACAAGAGGGTTTGAAGAAGGTCGAGTGATTAGGAGGAATAGAGTCTGGACGGTGGCGATATTTGGCGAGTGAATGTCGAAAGCAACAGCTGTATTAATGAGATGGGCTAGGTCTTCAGCATCAGGTGAGTCATAGGCCATATCGATGCAGAGTTGGTCGTCGTACATGGCGAAGGGGAGGGCGATTGAGTAGATAGCTGCCAGCAGACAAGGCGCACTCGTTGCCGGGTTATGAGGGGACTCCGTTGAGAATACTGGGTAATGCGGCGCGATGAATCTGTTGTAAAGGCTTATCAATCGCTTGCCCATATTTGGGGAGACCGCCTTCTCAAGCTCCGCTCTTTGTGACGATATTAACGCGCCAGTGTGTCCGACCTCTTTGCGACTTTGAGTAAACAGCGATGGTTGCGAGATGAGAAACTGAACAGGTGTGTTGCTGTTCACTGATCGTATTGCAAGCTGTTTGAACTTGAATGTGCCGTGCTCATCTGATTGGTATCGTTGGAGAAGATAAGGATCCATATCTCCACTGAGCCCAAGCGTTTCTGGGTGGAGATTCTCATGTCCATCAAGCAACGGATAGGTATTGCTGTATGATCCATCCACTGATCCAGCCACTGTAGATAGCGCGTTGTTATCTGGTGTTTGAAACATGAACTGATACTCAGAACCGTCTATGTCAAGATCTTGAAGGAAGTCCATGTTGACATCAGGAAAAGTGTCCGCTTCTGGGGGTGAAATCTCGTTTTGATTAAATGCCGCCAAAGTTTCTTCCACAACATCACTTGATGGTCCAATTGGATTCTCCGCATCGTGACATCCAGGGCTGGTCTCGGACGTTTGCTGCCTCTTCCGAGGTCGGGCAGCCTCTACGAAAGTGCATTCTCGCCCGTATTGCTGACAAAGTCGACACGGAGGCGAAGACTCAATTCGACACGCGGTCTTGCGAGATCGGCAGAAGTCGCAGGGTCTTTGCCGCTTGCTCATGTATTTACGCATCATAAAGCAGGGGAAGAAGGAGGTTGAGATAACGAATCAGAAGTGACTAAACCGATCGGATCTAAGCTACAGACGGCACGTGACTTGGTCTGATCAAAGAGAGATTAGCATGAATTGACTCAAATTGACCTCTACAGAGTACAAACGATGAGATCTGCAGTTTATGTACCATAACTAGAGCTAGCCAATTTTCATTGCCTCGTACCACCACATGCAGCACATTAGTTCATCCTAGCTTTTTATGGACGTCATGTAAGCATCTGGTGCCCCAGATTCCAGGTGATCGCAGAGGTTGCGAGACCCTAGCCGATAGATCGCTGAGCCATTTAGCGCAGGAATAACATCAACATGGCCAATCCATTTCCCTCCTTCTCGAATCGATATGACACATTCCATAAGAGCCATCTGCACGTCATGACTGCCCCTGGAACTAAAAACCTCTAACGGTTGCTCCCAGTTGGTGAAAGATAGATGCATTGAGGTATTGCGGAAATGGTCTATATCCCCGTCGAATTTGTGCGACTTAGCAACTCTCCAGAACATGTCGTCTGGATAGGGAGGTCGTAGGCCATATCGATACAGGTCGATCGTCGTACAGGGGCAAAAACAGCCTTCCCAGTTCTGGACGAGTGCATGATCATATCGACTCAATTTCCTGCAAGGAACGGCATCGAATTGCCGATTTTTGTCAAAGCACCCGCCCCAAGACGTAGGTGCAAACTCAGGGGAATTCTTTATTAGTGCGCTAGTTAATCTCTAACCCCACGATCTCTTTACGGGTGCGGGGTAGTACGAAGGTATAAATACGCCCCAATCACAGTGATCCTTCATTACATTGTCTTGGAACTGCTACTATTAGCCCAATAGGATAATTTCCAAGTTTGTCTCCTTCAGGGAGAGATTTGCAAGTGATATTTTACTGCTACGGCTTAAGCACGCGTAAAGAAGAAAGCCATAGCGCATGACTGACCCCCTGGACTTGTATTAATTTGCCGTCGGCTTTTTGTTGTGTTTGCCTTGCTATTTACCGACTGAGCTTCATTGAAAAGAGAGATCATAGCTGAACGGTTAGAAGCTCTCTAGTCAAGTCTTTCTATATAAATAGATGTATGGTGTTGCAGTCTCTTGATCAAATCAGCACAGAACACTCAGTCTCTCAATCGGTTGTCCTTTCTCAGCATCGCTATCATATTTGTCTCTTGCCTTACCGTGACTTGCCTTTTCAGGCCAAGTGTTCACGATGCATCGTACTCTGAACGTTCTTTTTGCCGTATTCGGTGTTGCATCTGCATCAATCCAGGCTTTTGAGAACACCGTTGGCCATCTCGACAAACGCTCCGCCCGTAAGTCCGTTCTTGAAACAGATCATCTGACTACAGAGCACACGGTACTAACACGCTCTGAAGGTGGCTATGCTCCAACGCTCGAGATACAAAACCCAGTCCTCACTTCAAAATGGTTTGAGGACAGCGACTTTGTACAAGTCCTGGAATTGGGTATATACAACTCTCATTCCACCAATTACCTAACCTTGGCGGACACTCTCAATGTCACTCTCACTTCGGATAGCTTGGAGCTTGTACAAGCTGCTACGCTCACCCGCTTGGCCCCAAGCCAAGCTGCTATTGTTCAGATTGGTGTCAAGAATAAACCAGGAGTTACTCGCGGTTCTCAATGCTCAGGCTCTGTTGTAGCTACATACGGGCAGGCTTACGGTGCAAAAAGCACCACGAAGGCGTTTACGGGAACCTGCGGCATCCCAGACTATCAAGCCAATGAAAACAGTATTGACTTTCACTGGTCTCCAGAATGGTACAACAATGCCAAGTTTGGAATATTTATTCACTGGGGAATTTACTCTGTTCCTGCATATGGTTCTGTCCAGCCAAACGAAGACTACGCGGAATGGTATGGGTGTCGTATGCATGATCCTAACTACAGAACGAAGACATACCAGTACCATGAGGCGACCTACGGCAAGAACTTCAATTATGATCAGTTCATGTCCAACTTCTCGGATGCTGGCTATGATCCAAAGGAGTGGGTCGATCTCTTCGCGGCAGCTGGTGCTCGCTACATGGTTCCTGTGACGAGTAAGTGGCATCAGCCATCTAGCAGCCTATTCTTTCAAGCTGACACTACAGAAAGAACATCACGAAGGCTTCGCGCTCTTCGACACGTCGGATAAAATTAGCAAGCGGTCGTCTATGCATTACGGTCCAAAGCGAGATCTGACTGGTGCTCTTTTGGACGCTGCAGCCCAGTACCAACCACACATTCGACGCGGCACTTATTTCAGCATGCCTGAATGGTTCAACCCAGCTTACTATCAGTATAGAAACTCAGATTCCACTTGGGGCGGCGGCTGCTTCGGCGCCAACGACACTAACCCATACACTGGTGCAACTGTCGAGTACACCGGGTACGTCCCAGTCGATGACTTTGTCAAAGACATCCAGTTGCCTCAGATGAAGGAACTAGCGTATAACTACAATACGGAGATAATGTGGTGCGATATCGGTGGTCCGAATAATTCAACTATTTTTGTTTCCGAGTGGTTGAACTGGGCGCGTACACAAGGACGACAAATCACTTTTAATTCTCGCTGCGGCCTCAACGGAGACTTTAGTACACCTGAGTAAGTTTCAATTCTCGAAGCTGAACTAATTTGACGTTTCCTAACGTGGGCATGATCTATCAGATACCGGACAAATGGCGATACCGTAGTGGCCAAGTGGGAGACCAACCGCGGCATGGATCCCTTTTCCTTCGGTTACAACTATCAGACGCCTGATGATCAATACCTCAACGGCAATGACATTGTCCAGACTCTAGTTGACACGGTCAGCAAAAATGGCAATTTCTTGCTTGATATCGGTCCAACACACAATGGCAGCATCCCTCAGATCATGCAGAACGGTCTGAAAGACGCCGGCAGCTGGATTATCCCCCACGGCGAGGCTATTTACGACACACGCTTCTGGAGCCCAACCCCTGGAACCGGAAATCTTCGCTACACTACGACCAAGGACGCTTTCTACATCTTTTGCCTCACTAAGCCGTCCTCGACGCTCACTATCTCGGACCCTGTCCCCTGGTTGCCAGGAGATACCATCACTGCCCTCGGCGGAACGGCGAATGGTACTGTCATCCCAACGCAACGTACCTCGTCTGGATTGGTCCTGCAAATCCCTGATGAAGCAATCAATGGCGATAAGTATGTATGGTGCTTCAAGCTTTCTTATACTAGTACTTGGTAGAATCTGGTCTGGCTATGCATATAGTGTCTCTACCTCCCAAGTCCACTGTCTAGCTAAGCTACTACTCCGCGTAGTCAACAAGGAATACAATCATTACATAAAAGACTCTCAATTGAAGCATGATTACCATTGTTGATCATCAAGTGATGAAGATTAACGATTAAAGATATGTATATAAAGGTCAAGGTCCTTATCAACCAATATGATAGAAGAGTTTTGACATTTTGTCTGAAAGTCGACTGACCATAGATGCCTCAGACGAAGCCGAATAACCACTCCGTGTTGTCTCCCCAGATCGCCTCCGTGACTGCATTTCCTTGACAAACTTTGGCCATGTGTTCGTCAAAACCAGATACTTGATATGTTGCTCAATGGCATCGAAAACGCCAGGTCCGAACTCGGCAGGGATAATCCCAGCATAGATAGGTCTCGCCAGGGCTGAAGCAGGTGCTGACTCAAGAGACGTCGTGGTTTCAAACGGTATAGCTGGATACACGTTCGCTTGTCCAAATGTCTCTCGTGCAGCTGCTTCGAACATCTTTCCCATGTACTTGAGATCTGCTGATCCAAGATTCAGTGGAAACTCAGCATCACAAGGACTGATAAAGTTGGCGTAAATATCCAGTGCAGCATTATACGCATCACGAACATCTGCCTCGTCTGGTTCGGCACGCCACGAGATCTTCCATCTGGTAACCTCAGTCAAGAAAGAAATGTTCTCTCCCGAAAAGTCGTTCAGAGCTGAGAAGTCTTGCAGGGGTCCAGGATTGCTGTTGAGGGTGTAGTTGAAAGCGCTGATGGTCAGAAGGGTATCTTTCATCTCTTGTTCTGAGGATTCATATCCTCCCTTGTCGCCGAGACGAGTAGCTACTGAGGAACCTCTTCGTAGATCATCGAGTTCTCGAAGCGTGGACGTTGAGGATGTGGAGTACCACTCGATATTCAGACTTTCGACGCGCTTGACGAGGATACGTTGCTTGATGACTTGGAAGGCAGGGACGAAAACAGCAAAGATCTCGATAAGAAAAATTGAGACGTGGATCCTAGACTTGGTGAGTAATTGATCGTATGGGCACTTGAGGACTTACCATGAACTGGGAGGGAAGTAAAAGTTCACAGGCGCAAACTGGGGTACATAACTTGCAATCAAGAACATGGGAGTTGCGTGTAGACTGTTGATTACTGTTGGTAAAGTGACTCGAATGGAGTGTATTGTACGAATGGCCAAGTACTAACCTGGAGAGGCAACAGCCGATCGTTTGTGTTCGCCAACCCATAGTATCGCGGATATGCCATGTCCTCCAGATCAGAAAGGGTGCAACCTGACAAAAGAATAGTTAACCAGGGAAATGGTGTTAGCTTGACGAGTTCTTACCATCCATGTCCAGACTACCTGCCAGAGTACAGATGGCCACCACTCCCAGCCCCGGCCCAACTCAATTATTTGCTCTGGAAGTGTCTGACTCTTGATCTCGGTGCCCGGGATACCATAGGTAGGATGGTATTTGCGACATGCTGACCACATGCTAACTGTCAGGATGACCTACGCATCTCAGTCAGCATATCACCATGTCCACTATGGTAAAGCAAGGACAACTGACCTGGACGACCATACCGATCCCTGTAAGAACCAACACCTTTCTGGTACGTTCCAAGCATTGAAACCGACATAACCAAGAATTGTAAGGCTGTGACGAATTGAACTGGTCTCTCAAGTTGGCACTGCTATACTTCTTCTGCAGCTTAGCTACCTGAAGAAGGCGACTATTGGATGCGTGGAAAAGAGCAATGCCGAGAGGGAACCAGATTCCCATGAAGAAGTATTGTATGTCGTATGCCAGAACTATAGGTATGGTAGGTCCGACTGGGTACACGATCTGACCGAGGATCCAATAGAGGTGAAGGAGAACAATCGCGGAGAATGAAAGAGCGAGACCACGGAGTCTGAGTAGTGGGTTGTTGCGGTTGCACCAGCAGAATGTCATACCAGCAAGAACCAGGAGTGTCCAAACAACGCAGAAGATAATGTAGAATGTTCCGACCCGATCCCACCTGGCTGGGCTAGGTGGGAGGTTGTAGATGGTGATGACTGGTGGCGCATCCATGGTGTCGCTATCTTCGGGAAGCTGTTGTGTAAACAATAGTCACAATGGATCAAGGCCACAAACACGGATCTGTTTTATCATTGAGGAATTGCTGGGTATTAGTATTGGGAGTCTGGAAGGCAAGCTGTCATTTCTTCCCGTCCACAATTACAACCGGCAGGGCAATCCCACCCTCCTAAAGTCTCAAAAGTCATGAATCACATTAAAGCATTTAAGGTGAAACATTAGAGATCATCGCGATTGCTGCAAGGGAGAATATCTCCTTGCCTTAACGAACGGCTCACGGTCTTAGATCCCATCGAGTAGGGTCCGATGGTGCAATGTCTCAGATGATCTTGAGGCGAAAATCCCTCCTTGCATTGCTATAGAGGACTTCTGAGATTCGATTGTTGACCCTCTGCGTTAGCATCAAGTTAGAGCCATCTGTTGTAAAGAGCGTAGATTGGTCACAATGAGCAATTCAGCTTTGACTAAAAGAACCTTGTTTTACTTGACCGAAGGTGGCGGTCAGATTGACCTTACCAAGCTACCCCTCCCCAGATCACGCAGTGGGCTCAATCTGACCAATCAGAGAGGCCTGGGCTGCTCACTGCATAACACTACTAATCTTACCTCTTAGTATCAATAAGAAGTGGCCAACTACAACTGTAATTGCTGAAATATTAACTGTAAATTTAACCACGAAATCTTCATATGATTCATGATCTATTACAGGTAATGAGGCTGGTAGTATTGTAGATCGGCCCACTGTCTTCTCCGTACATACTGCACATATGTTAGCCACTAGGGTGAGGAAATACAGCGGACAGGCTTGGATGGAAGAGCAGCGATTTTTGGTGTAAGCCGTTCTGCTGATTTTCCTCACCCCGAGGCCTGTTGGTTGTGACTATGAGCCAGGAAATCACAAACAAGGCTGTGAGGCGAATTACACCGCCAGCAAATCAGACGTGCAGGCACAGTTTCCAGGCACTGTTGCCAGGCAGACAGACTCAGCTGCCTCTAGCTTACCCCGCTCTCCATCATCCCCGAGGCCGATACACTGAGATCTCATCCAATCTTTCTAAGTAGGGTTTTCCTATTCTATTTATCCCTGATGCGGCTAATTAACACCAAAACTTTAGAACTCCATGAGTTCTTCAACGAAAACACGCCACCTTATGCGATCTTGTCTCATGCTTGGGCCGAGCAAGAAGTTACCTTTCAAGACTGGCAGAACCGTCAGCAAGTCACCCAGAAACACGGTTATTCGAAGATCCTGAAAGCATGCAAAGAAGCTTTGAATCATAACTTAGAGTGGCTCTGGGTCGATACGAACTGCATCGACAAGAGCAGTTCAGCCGAGTTGTCAGAAGCGATAAACTCGATGTTTGCGTACTATCAAAAGTCTGAAATCTGCTTCGCCTACCTTGCTGATGTACCGACAGTAAGTCAAGACAGCGAGCTCCTGTACAGTCAGATTCAGGCGAGTCGTTGGTTCACTCGAGGCTGGACACTCCAGGAATTGATAGCGCCTAAGCATTTGACGTTTTATGCTGCCGATTGGACCGAGATAGGCAACAAGGGAGGGTCTTTGGGCGAGTTGATTGCATCAATCACCAAGATTGATATGGTATACCTCAGTGGACGCGGACGCATATATCGGGCTTCTGTCGCGCATAGAATGTCATGGCTGTCAAAAAGAACGACCACCCGCACTGAGGACATGGCATATTGCATGCTTGGAATATTCAATATCAATATGCCTTTGTTGTATGGAGAAGGTAAGAGGGCATTCTTTCGACTACAGGAAGAAATCGTCAGGACTTGCAATGATCATACTATCTTCTGTTGGGAATGGACTGACGATGTTCCAAACGACTGGGCAAGTCTCCTTGCGCCGTGCCCGAGTGTGTATGCGGGCTCTGGAGAATTCGAACAACTCAACAGCGACGAGATATCAGTCTTTTCAATGACGAATGCCGGACTGTCCATTCGTCTCCCGGTCATTACAGCTTTCGGGGTCTCACACACCACTGCCAGCTCTTGGTTCGTCATGCTACAGGCGGCGCCAGCACACACCATTCTCCAGCATCCAGAAGTAGCATGTCTTTCGGTCATGGGTCGTAGGGCAGGTGATTTGCTCTATGTAACACGGTTCTCATACCCTTCTCGGCCCATGACTATATCAAGAACTTGTATTGAGAGCTTTAAAACAGAGTCCCTTCTCGTCATGAACAGGCTTGCACCCGGTAGAGGATCCAGAATGATAAAAGGCCCGTTGGAAGGCAGTGGCGAAAATACGGTCACCTTCATCCCCATCTTCTGCTCGCCACATCTTCAGGGCCGGTGGGATTTTCACGGCTTGTATGGGTGCGATATTACACCGCGATCGCTCTTGGCCACTATCACGTTGACAGCTGATGTCGACAATATCGGAGTGGCGGCCGTATTGATGGCAAAAGCCGGCAGGTATCCAGATCCGGATTCTTATATCTTGCTGGGGGTAGAGAAGAGTGAAGATTCTTGTCATGCTACGGCGAAACTTGTGGAATCACGACAGAATGATATGGCATGGAACTCTGACGGTCTGGATAAGACTATGAAGCAGTGGAGGCAACGAGCCATTGGGGGCAACTCTACGTTCTCGGGTGCATACTATAACAAGATCCTAGGGGTGACTATGGTGTTGAGGAGATCTACAGATGTTATGAGAAGCACAAGAAACTGTTATTTCTTATGTTTCTATGAGGGCGACGTTGCATACAATGTTGCCAGAATGGCACGCGGAAGCTTATAGTCGAATACTGGCCAGAGTCGTCCGGTTCGATTTAGCACAATCAAGCTCTCCTAATTAAGACATTAGGGTGAACCGTGTTCCCTTTTCTAAAACCAAATGCTACTCTATTTCCCACAGCATAGTTGTGTCCAAGATCCAAGCTTCAATCGAATCGAACCTGCTGTTAAGCCCAGACCACTGAGCTCTATAAGCTATCTCCAACGCCGTCTGTCCGCCTCGCATCCGCTGGTAGGGATGAGCACCATATGCAAGCATAAGTTCCACGAGTAAGTCACCAGCTTCGTTCCGTAGACACATTGGCCCCAGCGCGGAGGAGAAACATGGCGTTCCAGATGTGATTATGGTATAATGCAAAATGTAGAGGGGCAAAGCGGCCGATTGATTCCTGCCTATTTACGTCTTCCCCATGGTCGACTAGGAATTTGATGAGGCTCCCTTCATAGGCAATTTGGAAGAACCGGGAATTGACGATATCGCCCGCCATTTCAGGCCGGCAAGTCTTCTCAAGGACCGTTTCGTTGGGCGATTTGGCAGCGATGGATAGGAGGCTAATGCCTTTCGGGCTTCGGGTATCTCTTCTCTCTCCTCGAGCTTCAATCAAAGCTCGTATCGTATCTCTGGTAGCTTCTAGGTCGTGAAGCCCATTGATGCGGTGCATAAGATAGTCGAACGCAGTCCAGCCATGAGCATCCTCCTCCGCGATGTTGAAGTGATCAGCCAGTGATGTTAGACATTCATAACGCCCCAGCCTCGCTGCTTGATGAAGTGGTGTCCGCCCCAATTGATCTCTAGCGTTCTGATAACTAGGTCCCATTTTTGCCAAAATATAGTGCAGAGAGATTAAATGTCCCACTGTAGCTGAAAAGAAAATGGGTTGATATTGAACGTTTGGCGGTTCGATAACAAAATCGTCAAGTCTCGTCTCTGCCTCAATTTCCGAAGGCATTTCTTGTTCCAGAAACTGCTCAGTGGCACGATGATGTCCGAACAACGAAGCCAGGGCAGCTTTGCCGACAGACCGGTGGCAACTTATAAGACCAGTCTCGGGTTCAAGCTCTGTCAGGCGATAGCCGCAGTCTTCTTCTAGGACTTGGGCAGCCATGATCAGCCACGGTCTGGTGAAAGGTGTCGTGTCATCAAACAGGCTAAAATACGTGGCATGGAGATCTGGGTTGATGTCTCTCACCAACGTATTATGGTCAAAATTCTTGAGCGCAATAGAAATGGCTGGCCCAATTGCGCAGCGAGTACAATGAGTAAGTGGAAAGGCCTTGGTCTCGAACGGCTTGTTCGCATTGATCGTAGGCATGATCCAAAAACTCATCAGGACGTAAAGAACGATCCCGGAGCATCACTTGTGCTTCTCCCAGGGCCTTGTTAAACACTCGTGTCAGGTCTCTAAACTTTGCAGTGGAGAGAACACCTAGTGAGAGATACAGAATGCAGCTTTCAGCTGCCGTTCGGTGGGCCTGCACGATTGTTATAGAGCCTTGCCACAAATACGTCCCTCTTTCGATTTCTTGCCGACTTGCAGATTTGTCATCAGGGCTCAGAAGGAACGCTTTGGCAGAGCGATGAACGAACATTATCCTGTTATCAAACTCAGCAACAAAACCCCCACATGTTCTGGCCAACCATTTCTGGAAGCTCTTGTTAGAAGGGTGTGCCATATCATTTTCAAGATAGACAGTCCTGCGGTCCTGAACATGCAGTGCCACGTTTAATTCGTGCAGGGCCATGGGCTTTTCGGCAGCAATCATGAGACGAAACAGCCTCGTGACTTTCCTTCTCTCCTCTTCAGAGATGTCTCTTAACATGTCCTCATATGCTCGGAATAGAGTCCCGGGCGGACGTTGAACAAGTTGTTCCCACTTCTTCACTGTATCATCTAAGTTCTGTTCCAAGACGTCAAAAACACTGCTCACCCAGAGGTAAGTCCTTGGCTCAGAGGGAGATTGCTCCAAGGCCGAGGCAACTAGTTGCCATGTATCTTGAGTCATAGCCTTGGTCAACAAGAGTTGCCGGAGATGATGGGCTATGACGACGTTGATGTCTTCCAGAAGATCTATACTCCTCAGCTGAACCGGGACGTCGCACCCCTCGAATGCAACATCCCTTTTCTTTGATTCTTCGCTCAGCTGGACAGAATGCATCGACTCGAAACCCCGAAAGTCTTCGAGAATATCCGGATCTTCTCTGGTCATAATGAGAAATTTGACTCGCGGGGGGTGGCTAAATTTGCGACACAGAAATTTGCGCAACAGCTGATTAAACTTCTTTCTCTCGGCGTCTCCGCACTCATTCAAAGCATCCAAGACGCAAACAATCTGTCTCTTGTTCGGGTGACCTACAATCAACTCAAACATCCTCCAGAGTGAGCCAAGGTCAGAAAGCAAGTTCGGTCCAAGAGCCTGGACCTCGGCAATGCATGAGTCAAAGAGGCTGCTTAAACTGCACAGAATCTGATGAATCATGGCGCTCAAAGCATTTGGGATACTCCTCTCATTCTCGCTGAAGAAGAAGTATGCAACAGTTGCAGCTGGGTCGCCGAATGGAAGAACGTCTTGGACTAGGTATCTTGCCAAGACCGACTTTCCACAGCCAGGGCCCGCGCTGATGAGCAGGAGCCCGAATTTCTGTTGGTTCCATTCGGTAAACTTTGCGTGTTTTCGTAGCCACTCGCAGGTCCCAGGGACTCGGGGTGGTATGGCCTCCATCAGTTGCTCATAGCAGGTCGTCTTAAACCGGCCTATAGCGGTGGCTCTCTCCCCCAGCTTTGTCTGCCCGAACTGGTGCCGTAGGTGAGCCAGAGTCGTCTCAGTGTTGCGGGCAATGTTGCCAAAGATGCTATTGCCATGCCAATCTGAATACTGCAACAATTCTTTCTCCGCATCGCGCTCACGCTTCTCCAATTCTTTATTACGGGTTCTCCAGTCGTTAGAACCGAGTATTGTCTTGACTCCGCGGATTACCGGATGCTTGTCATAGCAATGTGTGACGCTCCGCATTTGATATTCTAGCATTGACTCGTATACGTTCAGAATTCTCTTCTCAAGTGTTGCTTTAAGTTTAGAAAGTTGCCGGTTGTCTTGCCACTGGTCCATGACAACGTAGCTACCGAGACCAAGGTACCATTCCATCTTTGAGATGACATGGTTGAGACCTTCGACCATTGCTTGCTCTTGGAGTAAAGATCGTGTAAGAATCTATAAGACTTGTCAGGACTGAGATTGCAATCTTGTATTAGGCACATCTGTCTTACCGGTAGAATAGCACAGATACCGGACCAAGCCATCGCCGCAGGAGGCTGGGAAGACATGATGGCATCGCCAACCCCTTTCAAATCTACCACCAGAGTTGATAGGGTCAAGACTCCTTCTTTAACTGCTTCATGAGTCTTTACTTTCTGGATGCTCTTCTCCACTGCTAGTTTCATCAACACTAAGCGATATTGCCCATTGATGTCGGAAAATCCGACTTGGTTCTCGCCGGAATCTCCTAAGTTTTGAATAAATTTAAGCTCATATGACAACAAATAATGAACAACTAGTGTTAAATACCTCCAATTATATCCTCTTTTAAGATCTTTTCAAACGTGGTTACAAGGTCGCCGTTATTCCTTTTGATCGCGTTGTATGCCTTGTTCCACAAAAGAATTGGGTCGTCGGGTGCAAGATCCAAGTCTGATTCGTCCAGTTGCTCTTCCCATAGCGGCTTTTCATGTTCCGCAGGCCCATGGTATCCAGGCGTTGTCAAAACGGGCTCGTGTATAGGCTGCTCTACTAATGCGACAGTCGAATCCTCTCCAGGAATAGTGACATTAGCTGGTTGGACTGACGTTGGTACTAGTGAGCGAACGACTTTTCTGATTGACCACTTGGAGTTCGACATTACTGGAGATTAATGAAGAGCTTGAATTTGATTGACTAGACGTCAAGGCCAATGTTGCAACCAAAGTTTGGGGAGCTCAGTTAAATTGTAAACTGGGATACTGAGGTATGCTGTTCTTATTTCCCTACTAGCCCCTGCATGCCTAATGATTTGGCGCAGATCTTTACTTGAAGTGGTGTGTCTTACATGGCGGGGTTACGAAGGCGACGTGGCTCACGACAGCACCTGTCTAGAATCATATCATTTTTCGAAAGTGAGCAATAAATTCATCCTTTGTCACATAATAGAGCTCGTAGAGCTCTTCCATTGGCCGCAGGTTCTGCACTGGGCCGTGCCGATCTGGGCTAAAAGAACTTTACTGAGGCGTGAAGCAGAAAGGACTGCTTATCTTGACTTTTCAGCTCCCCACTGTCGGTTCTTGGCGTTCAGTTGAGGCCATTATTAACGCCTCGTTTGGCCTACGTGTCTCACTACCCCGCCCTACTTACTACTTGAGTAAAGATAGTATTAAACCTATAGAGAGTTCTAAAGTAATATTTATAAGAAATAAGCCTTGTTTTCCTAAAACAGAAAGATTATATAATTGATTATCTTTCTTTTTAAGCTAGCTAGATAGACAGGAATTACCTTAATTTAATTAATTAAATAAGTATTAATTTAATAGATATTATACTTAGTTTTAAATTTTAATAAAATTATAAGTATATTTAAAATAAAACTATTTTATAAAATATATCTATTTTATTATAATTATAAAGAAATATTATAATAGGTTTTTTTTAAATACTTTTATTATAAAATAATAAAAAACTTAATAATAGTTCTATATATATACCTCTAATAAGTTACCTATCTATTCAAAACCTATAGTAATATAAGTAATTCAATCCCCGCCCCCATCTCTGAGATTTACTGCAACCCGTATTGAGACACTGTTTCCAAGATATGTCATTCGAAGCGTCTAACAATGCACTATCACCGCTTCAAACTGCACCGCCATGGAGTGTAATCCTGTTCACTTTCAGCGATAGAGACACCGATTCAGAGCTGGTGGTTATGTGCAACAACAAACGCTTTGTCATACGTCTCTCAGCCGACACCTTTTCTGAATCGCCCAAGTTGAAAGAACGTTATCTCTTCTTCTTGCAAGTTGCCGAAGAGTTCGAACTAGATGGTGTCACTGTCGAGGACTTTTGGGATTGGATTGTCGGCCCTCTGTTCCCCATTTTCCGGGAACTGCCGACTCCAGACCAAGCGGCACCCCAGACCCTGGACGGCTTTTTCAACCCCGAGACTTTCGTCTATACGTTTCGAACGGTCTCCGATGAGCGCATACCACAGCTAGACAGTGACACCGAATACCAGCCTCTATTCGGTATTTCTGTTCCAGATGAACTCTGTGCGCCATGGAAGTCCTTTGATCCATCTGAAGTACAGATTCGTCAGGAGAATGTGGTCGGCCCGCCTTCTCATACGCCGCACAAAGTTGTTTTGAAGGACGGGACAATGGCATTTCTTAAGCTCGCGCGCCGTGGCGACAAGCAGTTCCTCACAAATGAGCTGGATACATATGGGAAGATCGACAGAGCACAACTTGACAACAAGATGAAGATTTCACGCCTCCACGGCCTAGTGCGGAAAAGCGATGGTGTTATTTACGGTCTTTTACTTACTTATATTGACTGTAAGCGTGTGACACTGTCGTGTGCAGTGAAGCCCGGAACCGAAGTTTCACTAAGGGAGAAATGGGCTGCACAAATTGAGGAAGCTGTTGGTCAACTACATTACGCTGGGATTGCTTGGGGAGATGCAAAGCCGTACAACATCCTAATTGACGTGAATCATGATGCTTGGCTTATTGATTTTGGTGGTGGTTACACGGAGGGATGGGTGCCAAAGAACCTTAGCGGGACAATCGAAGGTGATCGCATTGCTCTGGAGAAGATACTAGAATACATCCGCAACTAGAAGATCAGTTAAGAGTTTGTTTATTTCCTCTCATCATTTGACAGTCACTTATTTCCCTCACTATCTGTACATATCTTGCGCTCAAGCCAACTAGTCACACCGTGTCGGACGAAGGGCCTGGACCCCACAACATTATGTTGGTCGTGAATAGTTAATTGTTTCACGTATATAAGCAAAATGGTGGTAGGTCTCCGTGCATCCGTTCACTCTACCTCAAATGTACACCCCGGCCAATTGGCCTTGCTAAGCGTTGTTGCCTAACCCAAGTTCACACCGCTTTCTGCTCTAGTAACTCATTAGGCAACACAGCTGTAGAACCCACGAGATGCATTTCCTATCATCCTCTTTTATAACTTGGACTTTTCCTAAATTGAACTGAATATCTGCTCAGTGAACACTTTACAATTTTTCGGAGACCACAGCACATCAGAAACTAGCAAATATGGCATCGTCCTTTTTTGCACTTTCGCAAACCCTTGGAGGAATCACCCGCACTAAGATCAGTGAACTTGAAAAGCAGCGCACTATTTACGAATCACGAAAGGATAAAGTCTTGGACCAGGCCAATATAGAACTTGATCAAACTTCAAGAATCAATATTCTCCTAGAGGGAGTTGAGAACTTCAACGCTGAGGCTTTCCAAAGCCCTGCAGTCAAGAACATCAAGCACTGGCTCAGTCAGTCGAAATATGATGTTTCTGTTCCAAGCGAGTTCATGCAGGCCCACGAAGAACTTCTTCGGTCGCACCTAGAGGTTCCAAGTCGGAAACTAGCACTTGGCCACCTGTACGCTCGGCTCATCACAGAATGGATGACTGCCTCTCTCAACGACCGTCCGGCCTCGGAGGAAGAATCCTACGAGGTTTTGGATCAACAAAAGGAGAGACTGCAGGAGCTGTGCGATAAGTTTGAGCGAGTAGTCTTTGAGCCGCTCGAAACCGATGAAGTTGAGATTGACCTCTACCTCAACGAGCTGTTCCAAGGTGAACAGAGTGAAGAGGGCGCCAAGTCACTCAAGGCACTGAGAGAAACAATCGGTGATTCATGTAAAGAAATCTTTGGCGAAAAAGCGCCATTTGATTCTACGACGCTCACGTGGTGTATTAATGGGCTACTAGCTGAGGATTTGCTGAGCGACCAGAAACAGGCCATTCTTCGAGACTTTCTTGAGAAACCGGTTGTTTTGGGAGAGATTGCCGATGTCCTCAATATGCGTTTCTCCAACATTGACAGTTGGGAATGGGATGCTGGTGAACAAGGCAGTAAGTCCTCCAGAATTATTCTCCTCTAGCTGCGGAAGAAGTACCTAACTCTATTGCACTAGTCCCTGTTCTCCCGAGGCAACAGTTGAACGGCAAATACAGAATATGGATGGATGAGGATGTCTTGCAAGCAATTCTCATCCATTATATTGGGATAAAGTGTTGCGTTGCTCTCAAGACGGCTCTCGACTGCTTTATTACACAGTATAGCTTCTGGAGATGGAATACTGGGCCAGATCCTAGCCGTGATGAGAAGCAGCGCCGCATGTATTACTTAGCCAGAGGAGTTACTCCTGGCTCGAATCTCATTAATGAGAGAAGAAGACAGTACGTAGACGAGTTTTTCATGTCACAGCTGCCGGAAGATGTCGAGACGATTGGGTCGGGTGGTTATACCGATCCAACAGAGGAGCAAGACACCTCCAAGAAGCCCAACATTAAGCAGAGCCTACTACGAACACTTGCCACAGAGGCCACCATACATAAAACCTTGAAGGGCGAAGTGTCATTGATACAGACCGACCTGGAGTGGTTTGCCACGGGTCTGTCCCATACAACTATTTTTGCCACTATGCGATTCTTTGGCTATACCGAAAGTGCCATTTTGTTCTTCAAGAAGGTTCTACAAGCGCCTCTCAACGTGCAGTCTTCCCCAGACTCGCCATTGACGGGCAGTCCAAGAGTCCGCCGTCGTGGAGTGCCGATGGCTCACGCGCCAGAGAAGCTTCTTGGCGAGCTTGTTCTCTTCGTTATGGATGTTGTAGTGAATCAACAGGATGGCATGTTACTCTACCGTCTCCACGACGACCTATGGCTATGCGGCGAACCACTGCACTGCAAAAGGGCTTGGGCTGCTATGAACAAGTATGCTAAAATCCTCGGCCTCACCTTCAACAGGGGTAAAACCGGCTCTGTGTACATAACAGAGGAGGGAAAACAGCGAGATGTCGATGTTGCGACCGCTTTGCCTGAGGGTCCAGTCCGAGTTGGGCATTTATCTCTTGACCCCAAGTCGGGGATCTGGGAAATCGACCGTGAGGAGGTAGAGGGGCATATGAGGCAGCTGAAGAAGCAGTTGGACGGATGCATTAGCGTGCTGGAGTGGGTGCAGACATGGAATAGCTGCATGGGACGGTTTTTTAGTCATACCTTTGGCGAACCAGCACACTGTTTTGGTCTGCATCACGTTGAGAGCATCCTCGAGACTTACCAGATGATGCAGAAGTTCTTATTCCCTGTGGCGCCAGATTCATCACAGAGCAGCCATGGAGCTGTCAGTCACATCAAGCACATGATAAAAGACCGCTTTGGGGTAGATGTCCCCGATGCATTCGTCCATTTGCCTGAACGTCTAGGAGGACTCGGCCTACGGAATCCCTTCTTGCCTATTCTGATGATTCGGGACAGCATTGCAAAGAAGTCTCCGACCTCGATCATTCAACAATTTTTCGATGCAGAAAAGGAGAGATATAAGCGATACAAGAAACACTTCGACTCTCTGGCAAGTATCGACAGCCGCATCAACGAAGCTGTCAAGGCCGCAGGAAGTGCAGGAACAGTCAGCTCTGAAACGTTCAAGAATCTGCTATCGGCTGAGGAGCTCGAAAGCTTCTTCAGCATCGAAGAGTACGCAAAGCACAGGGAGTTGACGAGTAACGCCTTGTTGGAGGCTTACGTGGCGTTGAAGACTGTACCCGTCGACATTAGCCCTGACTTGGACTCTGATGTTTCGCGTACCCTTAACTACGACTTGGGCGCCAATCTAAATAATTCGGACAGCAAAACGAAAGAAGTTCGGTGGGCACTGCAGATGTATCGGGATGTGTTGCGCCGCGACTACGGAGGTTTGCGTCTTGTGGACAAGGAACACCTGCCGCTAGGTGTATTGACATTGCTACGGAGTAGGGCAGTAACGTGGACGATGGTTTTATAGTATAGCCTTCCAGTTGCCAAATCTCAGGAATAGAGTCGAGAGCCATGAAGGTTTCTACCATCTGAGTGTGGTGCAAATTGATCTATGCTAACGATAGTCTAGATACGGCCATGTTGCTCCTTGTTGTTAGACTGAGTACCTATAGGTGGGAGAATGCACATATAAACCACCTACTACATATCTTCAGTAAATACCTGACACCTCTTTAACTGTCTAAATCCTTTGTTATCCAGATGTATCATTTGTAGTTGAGAGTTATGGCTGAGAGCATAAACCAGCAGACAGAACTTGGTAAGAAATACTATTCCTGCTTGATTCCAGAAAGTCTATGAAGCCGGAAGAGCAACCGCTTTTGCATATCCAATGACATCAAGGTCGCTAGCTCAGATGTTAGCAGTTGCTCAATGATACTCACATGGTGAAGCTTACGAATCACAGCATATGGCAGATATGTCCCAAGCAGAGTCTGCTTGGCCTCACGAGTGATAATCTCCGGACCCAGATACCACATATCATTGCAAACTACAGCCGTGCAAAGGCCAACCACTGCACCATAGACGACGCCCGCAAGCTCAGCAGAGCCAGACATGCGCTGTTTGGAAAACAGTGCGCGGGTGAGGTAGATTGCTAGAGGGAACTGCACGACAAGCTCAACATAGACTAGGAATTCGAAGAAGTGCCCGGGGATGTCGATGTTGTAATAAGGATCTGAGAATGTTGTGATGTACCACTGGCGAAATGTGACGAGAAAATGGAATGGCGAGCCACGAGGCTGTAATAGAGACTGTGGATAGAATGGAACGAAATCGATGGCTGATCCAGTCATAAGTTACGGACATGGACATGAGAGACTGATTAGACTTACTAATCATAGCAAATAACTGGAGAGCTACTATCAATAAATATAGATAATCGAGAAATGGCTTCTGTGGCGACATGATAAGGATGTTGGTCGTGTTAGCCCAGATGATTACAGTACACTTGTCACGACACAAAAGGTTATGAGTCAAATTGTAAATATGAAAACAAGAGAAGAGCGGATCACTTAAATACCTTGCCCGTGCATTGATGCCAGCCCCGAACGTCCCGAGATGAAGTTTATTAGTGCTGCAACTGTACCGGCAAGGCACCACGATGATTGGGCAAAAAGTTGGCGATAAGCGCAAGGAAGTAAATTGTTGGTCGGCAGATGTCTGAAGTAATGTAATGTGTGTCCTTTTCTTTCTTTTTTTTCTTTTTTTTTTTTTTTTTTTTTTTTTTTTTTTTTTTTTGGGCACTTGTGTATTAGAAATTCATATCTTCCAGATCAGTTGGGCAAAGTTAACTCTGCGTAAGGTAGGTAGGGGTCGGTGGCTATAGCTTGAGCCTCAGCACGGCTGTTCTCTTCGGAACCAATGCGATCGACGCACGCCTTGAGATAAAAACAGCCTCAGCGCCCGACGCATCACATACTCTAGTAACAAGTATTTTTAGTTCTTGAAATATAGGGATGAATATTTTCTAGAGCTTCCATATGCTGATTCCCGTTCCATGCTGCAAGACTCAAACAATACGCAAACCTCGTCCAGAAGCACAACGATATCATGGAACGCGGTGCTAATCACTTGTTTGAGCATATTCCCTATTTTATCTGTGATATTAGGTACGTTGGGGATGTTTTAATTCCATCTCTCACTATTGGAGTCCACTGAAATTCAAGTCATGATGACGATTGAGATGACGTCAACCATCGGCAGAAGCCTTTTTACCATGACTTCAATGAAGCATCCTATCTCAACCTAGACAAAACAAAATCTCACTTGTCAACTCCTCTCACCTCTTAGCTACTCTCAATATGGTGATCCAATATCAAGGGTCTCAGATCCCCATCTCGTTCGCATCATGCAGCATCCCCATGAAGATCAGGGCCAGCCTTCCCGACAAGCTAGGCGCCATTCGAAAAGCCGGCTTCGACGGAATTGAGCTTTCTATGCCTGATATCCTTGACTATGGAAAGCTTCTCAGTGGATCTCAACCAAAAGAGGACGACTATGATACGCTTGCCGATGTTGTGAAGCAGATCAAGGCGTTGACGGATGAGTTGGGCCTGAAGATTATGATGCTTCAGCCTTTTGCGAATTTCGAAGGTTGGAAGAAGGGCGAACATGACGACCAGAGGAAGAAGGTTTTTGAAAAGGCGCGTGGATGGGTCAAGGTTATGGAGGCTGCTGGTATCACTTTGCTACAGGTAAGCTTCGATACTACATTCATGGGATTAGCCACTAATCACTCGCAGGTTGGCTCATCCGACTCGGAAGGCATCTCATCCTCATTCGACGACTTGGCCTCCGATCTCGCAGAACTAGCAGATCTTCTCGCCGAAAAAGGCTTCAGCATCGCCTACGAAAACTGGTGCTGGGCCACCCACGCCCCAACCTGGAAAACAGTCTGGCAAATCGTCCAAAAGGCTAACAGACCTAATATCGGTCTCTGCCTAGACACCTTCCAAACCGCTGGTCTCGAGTGGGGAGATCCCACCACCAAGGACGGTCTCATCAAAGCAAACAGCGATGAGGAGCGCAAAACTCGCTGGCACAAGAGCCTTGAAGAACTAGCTGCCACTGTGCCAGCAGATAAGATTTATCTCCTTCAGATCTCGGATGCGTACAAGATGGATCCTCCTATCGAGGATCAGAAAGATGAAGAGGGGAGTAGGCCTAGAGCGAGGTGGAGTCATGATTATAGGCCGTTGCCGTGTGATGGGGGGTATTTGCCCGTTCAGGATATGCTGCATGCTGTGCTGAAGACTGGGTTCAGGAGTTGGTTGTCGGTGGAGGTGTTTGATGGGCTTGAGGGGGAGAATACGGATATGAATGAGTATACTGTTGCGGCGGTTGAGTCGTTGAAGAAGCTCATTCAGGTTAGTGAATGATTCAGCCTCATCAGTCTTCTGAGAGAGGTATCATGAGGAGCAATAACAAAAGTCTCATTACGATTGTTTCTTATTTCCTGCTATCTATATATTCCTCTTTGCCTTTTTTGCTTGTCATCATATCAAGATATTTTACTTGTAACAGCAGTATACTCCATCAAGTCATCCAGCGCATTGTCGTGTTCAGTCTCAATGACCTGAGCATGTTTCACCGACCGAGGTGTAATTGAGCAAGGGAATGGCAATGGACTCGAGTTGAAGCCCTCCGAATAAGCAAAGCTACGCAATATTAGCAACAAATCTCCTCCATGGTTACGTCTTCAACTCACATATCAACATCAATGTCTCGTCCGTCCTCATCCTTCTCGGGGTTGACCTCAAATCCCCATAGGATACGCGCGATGTTGAGCGTGACTGACGCAGCTCCGAGGTGCATGCCTGGACAGATTCGTCGACCCCAGCCAAAAGCGCTGTGGCCAAGTGTGCCAGGGTACTCTCGCTTCTCCATGAAACGCTCTGGTCTAAACTCATGAGGCTCTGGGAAATCGGCTTCGTTAAGGTGCACTGGCGTTATCAGCCATTGTCAAACAATCAGTGAATGCGCTACTTACGCGTCCAAAGTGGTGCGATGATGGTGCTTCCCTTGGGGATAAACATGCCCTTGTAGACGTGATCCGCTGTGCTAGCATGAGGTGTGCCTCCTAAAACAGCAACAGGTCTCCATCGAAGAGTCTCGGATGCAATAGCTCTGACATACTCCAACTTGGGCAGATCATCGAATGTGGGAAGTTTATCACTTCCGACTACTCTGTCCAGCTCTTCTTGAGCCCTGGGGATGAAATGAGGTCCGAACTTTACGCAGGCAAGGAGGAAACTTGCGAGTGAGCCCGCGGACTGTCAAAGTATTAGTCACAAAGTTCTTTTCTGTCACGAAAGAGTAGACTTACGGTCTCAACACCAGCACCGAAAGGTGATCCAGCCGTGTAAGCAATTTCTAAGTCACTCATACCCAAGCTCTCTTGCTCTTCAAGAAGATGTTTCGCGAAACAGCCTGGCGCAGTACCTTTGGCGACTTTTTCGCGTACCTCATCCATGAGTTCTGTGTAGAGTTGAATGTCTTTCTGACGTTGTTGAAGAACTTCCTTTTTCCATGGCGCCAGGAAGCCAGGGAGATACTTGAGTGCGGGATAGCGCTCGACGGCGTACTTTCCGGGAATACTATAACATTTGTTAGCTTAAGATCAGGTTTATAGTAGGTTTGGAGCAGGTTTAGTAGGTTTAGAGTAGATGCAAACTTACTTGACCATAGTCAGACGCTCCATGGCCTCAGCATTGCGCCTCACCACAATATCACTCCTCACATCCTCAACCCGCCGCCCATAAGTAACAGTAACGATAACCGACGCAGCATATCTTTCCAAATGCATCCTAAAATCAGCAGGCCTCTTCAAAAGATCAAACATCAGAACCTTGGACTCAAGGCTCTGAATCGGTCTGTACGTCTCACTCTGCCTCTGCATAAACCCACTGTGCAGCAACTTTCTCCACCGTCTCCAATACGAAGCATACGGCGCCATAAGACCTCTCATTCCACCGGAAAGTAGTTCACCGCCCATGATGAATCGTGGGCGCGAGGAAAATACGGCGCCGCGCTTCTCGAGAAGATCCCAGGCTGCTTGGGCGGAACCGAGGATTATGGTTGGTGTTGGGCCGAGTTGGAGATAGACGACGTCGCCGTATTGCTGGCTGAGTTCTTGGAACCAGAGCCATGGTTTGCGGATGCCGGTTCTGATGGTTTTGGGGCCTGGGGGGAGCTGGGAGCGGTGGGAGTAGAGCTTCCATTCTTGTTGGAGCTGTACGGAGTGGTTGTGAGTATTGGTAAAGGGACAGCTGTTATTGGTGGATTATGCTTACCCTTGGGAAAATGAGGGCGAGATATGCCAGGCCCAACGCAACGGCAGCGTAGAGAATGAGTTTTACCACCATCTTGTCAGTACCCAGAGCAGGTCTCACAGAGCCTTGCCAGGACTAAACCAGCTTTGACAACTTGGCAAAGGTGATCTGCCTAGGGGAAGAAAGAAACCTCAGGATCTTGATCCTAAATAATAAAAAGACCTAAGGTAAATTTGCATAAACTTAGGATATCTTTTGCTGAGTTTATTTTGACACCTTGTATCAAGGTCTGGTGTTTTCTTGCTCTCTAAGGTGAGGCACGGCTTTGGCAAACGTGACATCTGTGTCTGGAAGTGAGATGTATGTCCCTTGTCAGTCGGCTATCATCCGGTAATAAAAGAAGCCGAAAACACACACACTCGCATATATGCAACCGAAACAACCTCAACTGCCACCCTCAACTGCCGAACCCAAAAGACCTGGATAAGCCACCCCCGCGTCAACGACTCATACTAAAGGCATTAAAGGATGCCCTAATGACTCTGACTTCGCGAGGCGAGATGTCATGTTATTCCCAACCCCGCGTTCTAAACTGCAAAAGGTTATGCCGAGATGTTTTAAACCCGGGAGGTCTCCACTGAGCTAGACATTGTGGGGGAGTAAGAAAAGTGCTGATATTGAGATAGGATGTCAGAATAAACTGGTCTAAGAACTATGGAACCTGATGCAAGGTTTGCCTAAGACTTTCTTTCACTTCGGTTAGATGGCACAAGTTTTCTTGTCTTTGCTAGATTGGTGGGACACTCCGATATCCTTGTTTTTCGGTTCATTTTACCCCGACTTTAGATAAAGAGGTTGCATTGCATCTCGTCGGGAAGAATATGCTAAGGATATCGATTGAATCATTACTGTCTCTAGTAACTCTGAACGGCTGCAAAAATGAAGAGTGACGCTTGGCTTAGCAAGCCCTTTTTGACCTCCATATTCCTTGGGATAGGAGGGTTCCTCTATGGATTGTAAGTCAATGCGCTTTACCAGTGAATAGAATCATGTTGACGGATTCAGTGACTCGGGTATCATCACGCCCAGCTTGGCGCTGAGTTCGTTCCTCACGTATTTTGGCAAGCCTGACCCTCCCCTTCGAGGAGCTATTGTGTCCATGTACCAAGCAGGAGCATGGCTAGGCAGTGCCTCAGTCGGCATCACCAGCGACAAACTCGGTCGTCGTAAAGCTATTGCTTTCGGCTGCATCTGGGGCGTCATCGGCGGTGCGGTCATGGCTGGCGCCGCTCATGTTGCGATGCTCATTATCGGGCGACTCCTCGTTGGTTTTGCCGTTGGGACCATCACGGGTGTATCTCCCGTGTTTGGAGCTGAAATCGCGAAGACTCATGAACGTGCGAGAGTCACGGCTGTGAATCAGATGATGACAGCCTGGGGATTCTTCGTCGCGCTATGGATCGGTGTCGCGGAGGGGAAGTGGCATAACGCAAATCAGTGGCGCCTTGGCTTTGCGATTCAAAGTATTCCTGCTCTCATTCTTGGCGTTGGTGTTTTGTTTCTCAGTGAATCACCCCGTTGGCTTTGCCTCAAGGGCCGTCATGATGAAGCTGAGAAGGCATTCCGCGCTTATCATTACGACGGAACGAATGACGATTGGTGTCGCACTGAGTTCGCTGTCATCCAGGTCAACATCTCCGAGGAGATGCAAGCTCAGGGTCGTCTTTCATGGGCTGAGCTAGCCAAGACCCCTGCGTTCCGAAAACGTCTCTTTGTTGGTACGTTCGTCTGGGCAGCAGCTATGCTATCTGGTATTTCCTTCGTGCAGTATTACCAGACCGCTATCTACGCGACACTACAGTTCAGTGAGGACCGCCAGCTTCTCGTCAGTGGCCTTTACGGTTCTGTTGGACCAGTCGCTTGTTTCCTGTCATTGTTCTTCGTCGACAAGATAGGAAGAAAGAAAATTCTGGTCATCAGTTCGTCGCTATTGTCGCTATGCTACTTGATCATTACGATCCTGGCTGCTGAATTCCCCGCTGTCCCTGGTATGCCGACCAATGCTGCGGCGCAGAGGGGTTTGATTGCGTGTATTTTTGCTGTTTCGGCCAATTATTCAGCTCTTCTTGGGCCGATGACTTGGATCATTCCGTAAGTCTCAGACACCTGGAGTATCCTTACCTTTACTAATCGTAGCAGGCCTGAGGTTTTTACCACAGAGCTACGCGCCAAGGCCAACGCCATTGTGCAGGTAGTTCACTATTCCATCAGTCTGATCATCACGCAATGCTCGCCCATCGCTTTAGCAGCCGTGGGCTGGAAATACTACGTCAGTTGAGCCTGAATCACTCTGAGCTCTCATATTCTAACAATTTTCTAGATCCTGTTCGTCCTCACCAACGCCCTTTGTGCTATTGTCTTCTTCTTCGTATACCCCGAGACACGAGGTAAGTCAGAGCTCCGGATTTGGTTTTCACAAATTAACGAATTGTAGGCAAATCACTGGAAGAGATTGATGAGATCTTTGGTGATGTCAAGATCGTCCATGAAGAGGATGTCCGGTTCTCCGAGAAGAGTGGCGTCGAAGCGATTGAAACAAGGGATCAGCGCATTGCGCAAGGATCTTAGAAGACCTCCCATGGAGCTAGACTTATGGTATCTGATGACGGTGTGAAAAATTAACAAGCCACATCAGAAGACACAATGCAAGAGGAATTATGAGCCCCGCCGACTAATAGTCGGATTTATATCGATATTTAGTAAATTATGTCCTATAATACTCAGGTATTCCTTTCTAATGACTAAGTATATACAAATAAGTTCCAAGCATCAAGCTCGGATATTGTGCGCATCAGGGAGCTTAGAGGCACTGAGAGTACCAATCACTGTGCTTGGTGCACTTCAACCCAGAAGCGCACTTGGTAGGGCCGGTATAGCCAGCACCACCACCGCACTGAGCGTAGGCAGCAGCAGAAGCGCTTGAGGCTGTCTCCTTGACAGGCTTGACGGCAGTTTGAGTGGCAGCCTGCTTGACAGTGGTAGTAGTGGGCTTAGCAACAGCAGTCTTGGTGCTAGCAGCCTTGGACGAGACAGGAGCAACAGCCTTGTCGGATGAAGTACCCTTTGAGGCAGAGCTAGAGGCAGTAGATTGCCAGCCGCGCTCACGAGAAAGCTCATACCACCAGTTCCTCAACATCCAGCCATCAAAGTCAGTGACCTTGGTGGATGAACCAGCAAGCATGATGAAGTTGGTCTGCCCGGTGGGAGTCCAGTCGTAGAAATCGTCAAGGGCAAAGGTATGACCGATCTCGTGCTCAAGAATATGAATGTCCTTTTGACCAAGGAGATCCATAAAGTACTCCCGGCCAATACGTTGCCCCCAGTCACCACCGGCTCCGCCCTGCATACCGTCGGTCAGCCAGAGGGAGTTATCATAGTGTCGCTCAGCGCCTCCGGGGCAGCTGCTGTAGTCACCGTCCTGGTGGAAGAAACGGCCACACTTCTCGGAACATTGAGGAATGCCGTCGGCGTTAGTGTCAGTGTAGATATCGAGACCTTCCGTGGAACCCTGGAGAAGACTCTTGTTCTTGACAGCCCATCCAACGACATTGATCTTGACTTCCTCGTAAGGAAAGTTATCATAGCCGGAAACCCACTTCATCCAAGCACTATACGAGTCCTGAAGAGCAGCAGCAACCTTGGTGCGCTGCTCAGCAGTCACAGAAGCGCTAGACTCCCAGCGAACGCAGACGTTCAGCTGGCCCTTTCCAGCAATGACTTGGTCCCAGCCGTAGTTCTTGAAGCCGAGCGCGTCGCTGTAGGTCTTGACTTCGTGGTCCCAGACTTCTTTGAGGGGCGTGGCGATATCGGAGGGAGGGTTCCAGCCGGATTGGCGCTTGGTGGGACGGTTTCGGGGGATGGATGTCCATGAGCGGGATTTGAGAGGTGTGAGGGCCTTCCAGACGGAGCCGTCGAGATCGGAGGTGGCGGAGTTGGGGTGGACTACGGTCGACGTAGCGAGGGCCATGAGGCCAGCGGCGGAAGAGAAACGCATGTTGGCGAGTGAGTGAAGATAAAGAATGTGAGGTAGTTAACGAGTGTCGGGTTGGAGAGAAACGAAGGAACAGAAAACGAATGTCTACCAGAGATGCTTGCTGGGCTTCAACTTACACGTTCTAAGCTCAAGATATATAGAATCAATCGTTCAAATCGGACCACATCCTATTACGAGATGGTTAAAGAGTCTAATTGGCGGGATAATAAGACGGAAACAATAGCTTCTCCATCGTGAGAAACTGATCCATAATTCTCGGGCTATTCAAGGATAGGGCTTTTATGTCTGTGCTCCTCCTGTTTCTCAATCTCCTAATATGGTTCATCTCCCCGGTATGGCATGTCATCGTGCCCAATAGGGCAGTTTTCGGTATGATGTTGGCGCCCGTGTATTCTCCCTTGTCGTTGACCAGATCTTTGGGATTGTCGTCGGCGAACCTTAAAATAAGCTTCGAAGTTGAAGATACTTAAACAGTCTTTTGAGTTTACCTATTTTATGCTTAAACATACTATCCGTCGAATCTCATTTTCACTGGAGCTAATGCGAATTTGCTCAATGGAAATTCTTGCTCCCGATTTCAGCAATCACGGAGCCGCTTGAAGAGCTCACACGGAAGCTCGTATTTTTGCAGTTCATCTCCGCCAAAACTTCCTTCGTTTCAGGCCATCATCAGCCAGCAAAACCGCACGGAACCTACCATTAGCGTCGGTCTACTCTGTTCTTTGGTGGTGGTGCTAATGGTCTGTTTCATGTTCTAGCGCTTGGTTCATCCTTAATCTGACGCCAGCAAGGTTAACCCGAACCCGCGCATAGAAATGGATCTGATAAGTGGATATAAGATCGCGTCCGAATCTTCGGATTATTGATCTATATGTGAAGACTTAAGGAAAATATCACGATGTGTTGGTATGTTTCATTTAACTTATCCGCGCATCCCTTATGGCACGTGAGCTGTACCCGACGCTGCTTCAGCCCAAACGGAGATTGGTCCCAGTGACGTCTTGCAAGCCTACCTCTTATCCAAACTGGATTTTCGAACCTCTCTCATCACTAAAAGCCGCCCAGAAAGACCTGGAGCGCCCAACGCTCATGCGCTCTCTCCCAAGTCACTCAAGATATGTCGCCAGTTTGACCTGAACGCTGATCATATCAAAATGCTAGATTTACCAGATATGACGCATAGTGGTGCAATTTTCACACAAATCTCTTTAGTAAAGTCTTAGAACAGCTTCCATGTGAACTTATAGGCAAGCGTGTTCTCGATCATACACCTAAGGATACCTAGTCTAAAGGCGCATGTCAGGGAATATCTGGGTGAAAGGTTACGGAATGAATATCTCGTGGATATTCTGGAAAGATTGTCGTTTTTTTCTTTAGCGCAGCCCAAAGTTACAGTCACTATAACAACTCTTTCCAGGTCGATCACATCAGTAATCCCGACAATACTTGATATACGAAGTAACCATACAGTTTCTCTTGCACTTGCTGTATCTCTTATTTACAACTCATGTGACCGTTATCACAGTCCCGCATTCACACACTGATATGCCAACTTGCCACTACCATCTTCGGCTTTGACTCCCCAACACAAGGCAGCCGAGTTCTCCATCTCCTTCTTCGGGGCCACATTCCATTTGACTTCGCCTGCCCAGACCATCTCCTTATCTGTAGATTCAGCTAGAGAGGTGTCGAGTTGCCACTGGCCCACGATGAATGGTTTCCCATCTTCTCCTAGACGCTTGCGCGGGAGTGTTCCTTGTCCTGGGGGGGTAACGCACTCATCCTGACATGGAAGACACCATGGAACTACCACATCAGGGCCACCACATTCCATCCTACATCCATCGCATTGGAGACAATAGGGAATAGTCACGTTAGGCCCTCCACAATCGAGATAAAACGTCTGCTCAGAGGAAATCGGCTCTTGAGCTTGGACAATACTCAGAATGGCAAGAAGGCCAATGCACTTCCGATACGAGAATGCATTCATAATGATTTGAGCACTTGAGGTATTAAGGACTGCAAAGCCAAGACCTGGGAGGAGTTAGCTGCTTTTGACTCTTATGAAAGCTATTGAAGGTCAACCGACTTGTACTAGGGTCGTGGCAGCGTGTGATTCAGGAGCTTTGGACTGTAATAGCTGAAGTCTTGGAAGATGTAGCAGATAGAGAAGGCACTGGGTCTAGGATAGAGGAACGAAGTCAAGCTTATATAGCAGAAGCTTGTTAGGCCTTTCTTACAAATAACTAATTCGAGAATACTGATACTCATTCGGCATTCCCATGACGTTGTTCAACATGTGAACCAAGCCATCAGATAAGAATCCAACCAATAGCTTTGTTAAAGAAGCATATATAGCATTTAAACTTATGCCACTGATCTTTTTACTTTTTAAAAACAGAAGAGTATCCCAGTTATTACAGGTCAGTATTCGAACGAGATATTTCAGCTTCCATGATGCTCTAAGGTCACTGGCTCTTGGCATTTCTCAGCCCTTCCCAAAAGGTCAGGGCTGGGTCAGATGCATATTCGGCGCTAAGCCGGGAGACCAATAGACAGCGCAAACCTCTATCCGTTCATTATCGGAGAGGTTTTCGCTCAATGTTTAAATAAAGTTGGGGCGCTAATCATCTTTTGCGGACGAAAAGAGCTGTCTCATGACGTCGCGATGCCAAAGGAGGCTTAGGATGCAACTTTAGGTTTTGTCAATCTCAACGAATACGAATATTCTCTTGAAGAAGGTGGGTATTTTCCTCATTTATTGTCTTTGACTGGCAGTACCTGAGATTGTAAGTAATGCTTGTTCAGTCCACTGAGCCTGCCGTCGTTAAACATATTAAAAAGAATATCAATAGTTTTCACGACAATTTCCGGCATATCCATCTCAGCCCTGACCAAATCTCAACTAGTACGAAGTGAATAGTGTTGTATTAGCTACCTGCGCTAACTAACTGTAGGGGCCAACTCCTCGGTGTAAGGTAGGTGAATTTCTCCGTGTGGAAGCTTCCTAGGTAATAGTTTGTATTGAGGGTACCGTGGAGACTAACAGCCTTGGACTCCTTGTAACTATTACCATATCCTCGCCTGGTCTCGGATGCACTCTTAAGCCGTAGTACCAGACTTGGCTTGAGTGTTGCTGTTGGTGTTCGTGTTTGTGTTGGCGGTGGTACCGGTCTTAGCTGTTCCACTGGTAGCACCAGTGTTAGTGTTGGTGTTGGCGTTGTTGGCGGTGGTACCAGTCTTGGCTGCTCCGTTGGTAGTACCGGCGTTCGCGTTCTTGTTGGCGTTGGCACCAGCCTTCTTGCCAGCCTTCTTGCCCTTCTTTCCACCCTTCTTACCCTTCTTATCCTTCTTGCCCTTCTTTCCTTTCTTTCCCTTCTTACCCTTCTTGCCTTTCTTGCCCTTCTTTGCAGCTCGGGCTTCAAGCTCGCCAGCGTCCTCCTCGGTGTCTTCCTCGACATCCCTGGTGGTAAGCTCATGGGTGTCTTCTTCATCATCATCTTCTTCTTCTTCTTCGTCTTCTTCAACATCTCGGGTTTCAAGTTCTTCGTCTCGCTTGCCATTCTTGTTGCAGTTGTTGGTAGCCTTGGCAGCAGCCTTGCCGTGGGCTCCCTGGTGATGGCGAGCGACGAGTCCCTCGATGGCTTCGTCGTCGTCGTCGTCGTCGTCGCGCTTGGCCTTGCATCCCTCGACCGCCTTGGCCTTCGCCTTGTTGCCCTGGTGATGAGGCTATCCTTGTTAATTGATGGATGGGTAGAAGAAAGTGAGAGAACTTACATCGCGCGCCTCAAGGGCATCAAAGACCGGGAGTGCTCTGACTGGAAGAGCAGCAGCAGCCACTAGAGCCTTGAGAGCTGTCAGCAAGACACTAGCAAGTTCATAAAGAGACAGTCACTTACAGCAACTTGTCCAATGCGAGCGCGTGGGACACGGCTGTCCTGAGCAAGGGCCTGAGCAGCAAGAGTGGTGATGATAACGTTGGAGAAATGCATCTTGAAGGATAAAAGATGTAAAAGAGATTAAATGAGTTCTGACCAGCAGGTAAAGAGAGAATTAAGGCAGATTAAGTAGGACTAGCCTATTATGATTAGAGAAACTTGAGATATTGCGTCAAGCAAAGCTCAAGTAGATAAAGAATAGAAGTGAATTGAGTTGGTTGATGAGAATAATATGTGAAAGACATGCCAAGCTTTATATAGCTCTCATCTCGACTATGCTCATCTACGCCAATGCTCTACCTATTTCCCCAGATCCCATGCTCTTGGAGAAGCTACTAGTGCTCCTCTCGTATTTCAACAGTAGTCAAACGTAAGCGACAAGACCAGACCTAACATGTTTTGAAGTTTGTGCAACGATGCCGTACTTCCTTAAAGTCGAGATCCGAATTAACCGATCTACACGAGTGACAGTATCACCAGACTGTACATATGTCTCATACTAGAAGACAAGTGTGCGGCTAGAACGGCCAATCATGAAACTCGGGTCCCGGCCGGAAGCCGACAAGCTGGGCCTGTCTCCTAAAAGCGTTTCAAATAATTGGGTGACCCCTGACGGCTATTACACTTTGGATGGAACCATTCTTTGTTTCGTCTTGGCGTTTCAAGAGTGTTGTTGTAAGCCGATTAACCGTCCAATTACGAAGACACCAATTAAAACGCCAAGAACCTTAGGGCTGGGATAGATTTATGGCATCTTTCGGTTCATCTGCGCCGCCAGTAGAGCCGGGGTGATTCGGCGCCTCGGAACCCGACGAAAAGGGTGGTCTTCTAGTCCTTCTCAGTCAAGACTCACTGGATTAGGCGCTATCGACCATGTGACTTCGATTCAATAGCTTAGTCTATAGGGTAAAGATAGGTTGCAGCTTTCGCCATCATATTCGTATGTCTATCTATCTATGTTGAGCTACCGGTATGAGAGTGTTCCAGGTGAATCCGAGTCAGAGTGAAGCGCTGCAGGAGTTCCCGCGATAATGTGTGCGTAGTTATTAAGAATTCAATTCATTGATTAATGACAGCATATTATTTGACTAATTTAATAGGAAGATCATGCAACATCTCAGAATGATGCGAGTCTACAAGACCTCCTCTTAATCTATAAAATTCACTTATTCGCGTATCCTTGTGGCACGTGAGCTGGGCCCGAGGTCTCTGTCTTCAGCCAAACCCGAATCGGCTTTAGACCCGAAAACAACCTCACCAAAACCAAACCCGAAGCCCCGCCTGAATCATCCCAGACTCATATCAATTGAAACGCGAATCGGATACAGAAACAATGAGAACGACAATTGCGTGTGAGAGGTAACTAACCACATCTTGAATGCCTATATGTGTAGTTCTAACGTGGTTGTAGATGCAGGTAATACCGCTCTTCTAAGATCCAAGACTGCGTCTGACCATTATTAATAGAAAGTCCAAAGTCAAATGCAGACATAATGACCAGCCCCCTTGTGCAGGCTGCATAAAGAGCGGTTGTACTGAGACTTGTGTCCTAAGTGGTCCAATTCTGGGTCAGAGCTCAGGGCCGAAAAGGCCTGCTAAGAGACAGCGATTGAGCGTTGATCAGTCGCGAGCAGATGTCTCGGGTGATGTTTGGCAGGATGTTAATCACGTCTTTCAACTAACGCCCCGAGCGCAAGTTATATCTGCTATCAACTTGTTCAGGGCTCAGTTTCCTGAGTTTGGATTTCTACATCCAGATGATCTTGAGTATCGACAAGATGAGCTCAGTGTAGTTCAAAAACTTCGACTTCTCGTCATTGTTGCAGTGTCACATCGATACTCGGAATCTTACAGCGCAGATATCAACAACAAGAATATCCTTTTTATAGCCAGCGAGGTGCAGAAGAGAGTTACGAGCGGTCCAAGCCTCGCTCTCATTCAGACTTTCCTCATTTTGTCGCTCTGCAACTGGGGAGATGGAGATGGCTTTAATGCTTGGATGCATTGCGGTATTGCAACGAGGATGGCGCAAGGGCTCCTCAGCACTGGTTTCGCAAGCTGTGGTAAAAGAGAGACGCTTTCGGAACTTGAGAAGAGGACATTGTGGACGTGCTTCAAGATGGACAGACTGCTAAGCTGCGGCAAAAGACGACAGGCTATGTTCTCTGACGGAGACATGCACTTCTCGTTACCCGTGAACGACACACAATTTCTCTTTGGGCAGAGTCCTCAAGCAGCACCGATAGATGACAGTTTGAAAGTCTACGGGCCGGATGATCACCTTGTTCTTCTCATTCAAGGTTTGCGTATCTGGTCGAGAGTGCATACGTGGATTGCTGAGGGCGGGAGAAGACAGCCTGGAATGACGGAACCAGAGCAGTGTCCGTTCAATGAGACTTCGGACTGGAGTAAGATGAAGCAGGACTTGATCAAGTGGCGAGAGTCTCAGGATGCTCTGATGCAGTATCCTGCTACCAAAGTATCAGTGCATGCTCAGCGAGGACAGGCTGAGAGGTTTGGGTACATCAACTTGGTCTACTACGTCAGGTAAGCCCTACACCGTCAACTTGGAGTACAATACTTATCAGTAGTAGTTTGCTCTTCCTCTGTCGTGAATTCATCCCCTTCAGTCCAGTAGACGAAGTCAAACCTCGAGGTCCCATCGAACCACCACTCCTCAAAGCCCGAGGCCCTGATTCCTTCTGGCTCCAAAACGTCTTCGATCTCTACGACGCAGCATCCCAAATATCCTCTCTCCTCTCCGATCTCGAACACGTCGGCTGTCCCCTCCGCACCCCCTTCTCCGGCCTATGCGCCTTCTCCTCCACTCTCTGGAGTATATACGGCGCAGCATTCCCAAACTTCATGGGCTTCACGCCGAGTCAAACCTCTGACGCTGATTCTCAAGCTGAAAGGACTATGGCCGTGTTAGTAAGGATAGGCAAGGTTTGGGGATTGGCGGAGGAGTGGATTGATGTTCTGAATACGGCGAAGAGTATCATGACCAGGGTTAGTGAGGGGCGGAGGGTTAAGAAGTCGAGGTATGATTATCCCGAGTTGGAGGATTCTATTCATCTTGCGCCGTTGCAGGGGATGCCGAGGCAGACGTTTGATAGGCCTGCGGGGTTGGTGTCGGCGGATGATGGGTCTAAGTTGCATCAGCTGGTGGCGGGCGATGCTGAGCAGGAGATTGAGGCGGAGGGACTTGGGTTTCTGGAGGAAACAAGTGGAAATGAGTTTGTGGGTGAGGATTGGTGGAGGTTGTTGTCGTTTTGCGATGATCCGCATCTTTTGTCGACGAGTATGGATAATATGGGAGATGAGAATGTAGCGTAGATTTGTCTTCGTTTAATCCCTAAGACGACATGTTCTTTGAATGATATTATCGCGTATCTTGGTCAGTTCCAGTGTTGATAGCTGTTATACCGTTCGCTCGCATCTCCTTAAACCCGAAAAGAGTACCCAGACCCGAATCGCGTGTTCTAAGCCGAGTGGCTTCAGCTCCACTCCAACCTAGATAAGAACCGACAGAACACCATTCTCTTGCTTATAAAGTCCTTCATACATCAGTCCAAATTCTTTCCCATCTGATAGTTCATCTACCAAAGCAACAGCTACATACAAGACACAATGGGCGACCTTCAGCTCTCCCCGGCCTCAGAGCCACATCTCATGCACCGCTCCCTCCTCACCCGTCCAGAAACCGTGACCTCCGCATCAGGCGTCTGGATCACACTCTCATCCGGCCGCAAGATCCTCGATGGCTGCGCAGGCGCTGCAGTCGCCATCATCGGTCATGGAAACACTGAAGTTCGCGATGCAATGGTCGAGCAGATGTCGAGTGTGTCATACGTTCACACCATGGCCTACACAACCAACAGTTCAGAGGACCTCGCAGACTATATCCTTGAAGGAGAGCCTTTTGAATTGACGAGAGCGTACTTTGTTGGCTCCGGTAGTGAGGCTATGGATTCGGCAATGAAGCTTGCGAGGCAGTATCATGTTGAGAATGGACAGCCGCAACGAACTAAGTTTGTTTCAAGGAGGCAGGCTTATCATGGGAACACTATTGGAGCTATGAGTATGGGCAGTTTCGTGGCGAGAAGGGCGCCGTACGAGGGCGCTATTCTTCTCGGCAATGTGAGCTACGTTAGTCCCGCTTATGAATACCGAGTTCGGAAAGACGACGAAACGGAACAAGAGTACGCTCAGAGATTAGTCGACGAACTCGAGGCAGAGTTCCAGGCTGTCGGTCCAGACACCATCATGGCCTTCGTTGCAGAGACGGTCGGTGGCGCAACAGCAGGCTGTATCTCTCCTCCAGCCGGATACTTTGAAGGTGTCGGAAAAGTTTGTCGAAAGTATGGTATTCTTCTTATCCTCGACGAAGTAATGTGTGGAGTCGGACGATGTGGAACGTTCTTCGCCTTTGAGCAAGACGGCGACGTTCGTCCTGATATCGTCACAACAGGCAAAGGCCTCGGAGGAGGATATGCTCCTATCGCTGCGACGTTGGTGCACAGAAAGATCATCGAGACGTTGAAGAAAGGAACAGCGAGCTTCAACCATGGACATACGTATCAAGCTCATCCCGTGAGTTGCGCAGCTGCACTAGCGATCCAGAAGATTATCCGTCGAGATAACTTGGTAGCTCGTGCTGCTACCCTCGGAGCACGATTACACAAGTCTCTTATCGAAATCTTTCAAGATCTGGAGTTTGTTGGAAACATTAGAGGGAGGGGGTTGTTTTGGGGTATTGAGTTTGTCAAGGATAAGAAGACCAAGACACCCTTTGATAGCAAGATTCGGTTTGGCGTCAAGGTTCAGGAGAGGGCTTTTCAGTTGGGTCTGGCTGTTTATCCTGGTTCTGGGACTGCGGATGGAAAAGAGGGTGATCATGTTATTGTGTCGCCGCCGTTGACGATTACGGAGGATGAGATGGATGAGTTGCTTGTGTTGTTGAAGAAGGCTTATGATGATGTTGCTGCTGAATTTAGCTAAGTTGCACAAAATGCGGGATTCATAACCCTCCTGTTTATTCATAATTTGAGAGCTGTTCCTGTTCACCTCCAGTAGTAGCAGTCAGGAGTCATAAGCCGTTGAATTCTATTTATGCGACCTCCAGTGAGCTTCTTCCCTTTCTTTTCCTGCTAGCTTAATCAAGGCCGTCTGTTACATCTACAATCACCATTGTAGGGATACTTCTTGGCCTGCATCATGTTCTCGCCTGAAAGCTCAGCGTAGATGTTTTCGGGATGATATAGCTTGATTACACTGAAATACTATGAGTATCAGTCTATACTGGTTCAAGAGTAAGAGATATTCCACAAGCTTGACTTTTTTATCGATGAGTATAGGTGGCTATGTCATCTTCATTGGTCCTAGCACACTCGTTGCTTGGCATAAGCAGGCGCTGCGCTTCGTTATTCTGCACAAGTGTATCACACTGCGCAGATCTCAGACCATGATTGGTGTGTATTGTTTTCAATCAGCCTAGGTATCAGTGCTCACTCCAGCCACAGCGCGAAGCCTACCAGATTACTTACCTGCAGCCTACTTCTCAAAACGAGGCTCTGGACAGAAGCGAAGCTTGATTCTTGCAATAACCTCCAACTCCTACGCTGCTATAGTCCATTTGACCTTTTTCCAATACCGCACTAGCTCTCGTTTACGTGACAAAATGTTTCCGTCACCGAGACCCCTGCCTTCTTACGTCGAGAATGATCGTGAGCGAGATGAAAGGTCGATCGCCACCGCCGACGATATCATGCTTTTGCGCCCAGACGAACACCGCGAAACTCAAACATCTCGGAGCTCGAGTTCAGTCAGGGGTAAGGCTGAGCCTGGAAAACATGGCAGAAAGCTCCCTGAGCCCGCCTTGGTCAAGCGCAGCAGCAACAACTTCTGGAAGTTTTGGGACGCGTACAGGCGTAAACCCTGGAACATGTTTCTTTTGGTCCTCATTGGCACTCTCTTCGCTGTTGGCCATCACCTATTCTACCTTCATCTCAACGGCAGAGAAGCTGTCAACCAATCCTTGATGCTACGCTATGGAACCGCCATCGCATTCTGTGCTAAAGCCAGTCTCGGCACAGCAGTCACTATTGCTTTTCACCAAAGAGCGTGGAGAGTGGTCCGTTTTAAAACTGCCCGTGTTGAGACAATCAATTCTATTTTCACTGCCAATTCGGACATATCCTCTCTCTTTAGCTGGAGCTCTATCCGCAAGAGTAGGGTCGGTACCCTGCTTGCCATTTACTGCTGGATCACTCCTCTTGTTGTCATATTGACCTCTGAAACTCTCTCAGTTGTCTTTGGGGTATTCGAAGAAATAACCCCGTGCCCTTCGGTGCGAACTTTGAATTTCGGGAACGAGGAGAACATATATTGGCGCAACCCTCTAAAGATAAACGACCAGTTTGTGACCTCGGTGTCATTGTGGAATTCGACTATTCCCCCGGGTGAGAGCCCTTCAAACTCCAACCCAGATGGCTTTGACTACTACCATGGCCCTAGCCGGCAGTATGACATGTTCATCAGGACGAAATCGACACTTATGAGCGAATCCATAATCCGCAAGGAAGCAACGGTTGAGATTTGCGGAGTGGGATGGAACTGTTCTTATGTCGTCAACTTTGTTGCTCCTGGCTATAAATGTGAGGAGCTAGCCTATGGAGTAGATTCGGAGGTTAAGAAGCTCGGGAATGCTACAACACCATTCAACACCTCCGTGTTGGCGCCAACGGGAAACCTGACGTACTACGCCGTCAACGACCGAGGCGAGTATCTTAATCCCCAAATGGTGTCTTCTCATCCTGGAGGGAGGCCGACTCACCGCCCTCCATATCCGGACAACTTTGGAGCCTTCAGAACAGAGCCTATCATGTGGATTGGGTACGCAACCGTCGATGATCTTTCGGTCCCTCAGCCATATGTACCAGGCACAGAGGAATACATGAAGGCATATACGCCTGTAATCATTGGGTGCGAGCACTACGAAGTCAACTATACCGTCCAGTTTAACTACACACGTGGTGACAAACTTGTTGAAATTAAGTGGCGGGAATACCTGAGGAAGGTGGTTGATACGACATACATATCTGAGAAAGACCCCGACAAGAGACTAAGGGACCGAACACGTGCTATCCCTGACAACAACTATATATTCCCGAATGACTTCAAAACGTACCGCCGGACGGCAGCCTACCATTCAATCGGCTCTAGGTTGAGGCAGTGCCTCAATGGAACTATGGAGGTACCATATAACCAAGTAAAGTCGGATCTTTTATACACGCGTTTGTTCACGCCGTTGAACTACCTCCCTGTCAAGAATCTTCATCTCGGCATCCAAAAGCTTTATGAGGACATGATCATCTCTATTTTCGAGGAGTCTTCTTTCATGGTTGTCTCGTGGGCCGCTAATGGCAAGCCATCTGGTACTGCCAAGGGAGGTCCTTCAACGGCCTATCCTTGTCGGCGTGAGAGAATAGCTACTTTCTTTCAATACAACATGGCCCAGCTTCTTAGCGTTTATGCTGCAAGTATATTTTTGGCGGGCATTGGTGTATTATTGGGGCTGCAGGCTTATCTTGAGGAGGGGACTATGCGTGATATGAAGCCATCATCTATCATGGAAGCTTCAAGGGCATCGAATCTCCACGTACTAGGAGCGCACGAAGGATCTAATGTCAAAATTGGGTATGGGCTTGTGCATGAAGAGGCTGGTAGGAGTGTAAGAAGCTTTGGGGTCGAAGGGAATGTGCAGCAGTGACGACAACGGGCGGCTAGATGGCTATTCTCTATAGAAGCTGGGCCATCGCGGCTTTGATCAAGCATCAGGACATTTGCTAACCGGACAGAATACTGAACTCCTGTTCTATCCACATTGGCCTGCAAGACGAGAGAATGACTGAGTGGCGAGAAGGACTGATAGACGGAGTCAACAAAGACCTTAGTATTTGGCCTGAGTGTCTATATTACGGATTACCACCACAAGACCAAGCATGACTTCTCCACGAGCTGGCATCTCAACCACCGATATATCTCGAATCGGCAACTCGCAGGCCGCATTTGAGTATTCCCTCAATTGCCTCTTCAAGTTGTGTCGTGCACAAAGTCGGGGATTGGTTTCTAATGAGCAGAGGCATTGCAGTGGTATAAGTCTCGGTGAGCGCGCTCAGTGCCAGCGAGACTTACAGGACCGTGGTACACTTCCTCAGAAACACCCGTTGCCGCAGCCCATTCAAAGACTCAGCTCTATTCCGAACGTGGGCGCGGCTGTGCATCATCTAAAGGAGGTTGTAGGACTCTCACTCGGCTCGAAATGGTCGCGCTGCTCAAGGGTGGGCGGGCTGTTTGACCTGACCCGTGCGATTGAATTGAGGTACAGAACCAAAATACAAGTCCTGAAATCGGCTTTTTATAGCTGTAACTTACTGCGTGAGACTACTGAGGCTACATTGACGCTTACCATCGTTGAGGATAACTACCAATATGCTTATAGCGAGTGTGCAAACGGTTAACAACCATTGCGTCCTCTATGGGACCCCTGCCACATCACCTGTACCTCTGGCCATGGCACTGAGACCTTTTACAAGCCTTATACCTGTTGATTACAGGCATTCGGTCGTTCTTTGCTTCTATACATCGGGCATCCGCTCTTGTTGAATCATGTCGTGGACTGCCGACCTGACTTGTCTACCCATCTGCTCCGCCCGTTTCATCCCAGCACAGTATAGCACGCTTCTGAGAAATATGTTTACTCGATTAATCTTCCAATTGATTGGACAATTCCACTGTCAATTATCAGTCGCATGACCCTCAGCGACTATGAATCCGTCTTCTGGTTGCAAATCGACAACAGTTCCGAATGACTGCATATCCCACAACAACCAGGCAAGAAAACAGTGACTCTTAGATAAGGGTGTCAAAATAAACTCCGCAAAAGTTATCCTAAGCTTAGGCTATATTACCCAAGTCTTTTTGTCATTTGGGATCGAGGTCCTGTGTTTTCTTTCCTCCCGCAGCCAGCAACTCTCAATCTACCGAGGGCTGCCTCCCCGCATATGCATGCATCCCCCCTCTCAGGGTTTATTAGAGTGGGTTGACTGTTGTGCCTCAGAGCGATGTCTCGGCAGCTGCAGCATTGGCTCTAAAGCCGCCCACGGCCCGCGGCCTTGTGTTCCAGCGTATCATATCGAACCACTCCAGAACATTCTTCAAACAAACTGCGCAATACCTCCCGATGGCTTTGAAGACTCCCGAAGTTTGTCAAGAATAGGAACTCGTGTTCAATTGAAGCAAGACGATGAAAGCATCGGTGAGGTCGGTTACTCGGCCGTTAGTGCAGAGGCTTAGACGCATACGATACGAGTACGATGAAACCAATAGACTACTGTCAAACCACAGCAACTAGAAACAAAAGCGTCTCTTTGTTCCATGGTCTCGATCTGCAGTGGCTCTGACAGCTCTCGGGGTTCCGGGAGTGTTTCGGGCAGTCCACGGAGTCCGTGCAACACCAAACTCCGCGGTCCTCAGCGACCGAATATGGAACGACGCGGGGACGAAATCTTATGTAATCATAAATCGGGCTTATGGTCTAGGGGTATGATTTTCCCTTCGCATCTTCAGTCTGGCATGATCAGAAGCAAGATCTCTGGGAAAGGTCCGGGGTTCAATTCCCCGTGAGTCCATGGTTTTTGCTATTCGTGGTAATTCTTTTTGCTGGTTAGGGTTGTGGTTGAAGGATTGACGGTCAGCCTTCAAGCAACGTTGGTGGTGAGGTTGAAGGTTGAGTCAAGACAAGCTTTGGCAAAAAAGGATGTTTGGAGTCAAAGCTCCCAGCACCGAAACGGCGAGTTCAGATGTCTGAACGTTAGCAACAGGGCAACAGATACTGTAAGTAAGCAAAAAGAAACGCAATCAGATGGACTCACGGGGAATTGAACCCCGGACCTTTCCCAAGCGTCGATTTAAAGATGCGAAGGGAAAATCATACCCCTAGACCATAAGCCCTATCATTGGTTGATGATTCGTTAGGGGACAGAGGCTGGAATGCATCTATGATTTGGGTCTGGACAGACACGTTTGCCGCGCTGGATCCAGCAATTGTTATCATAAGAAAACGACAAGACGATTACAGTCTGTGGAATAATTACTCTGTTATTGAACTCCAAATTGGCGAAAATTGTTTAAGCGAAAAGGTCTGGAATATTATGCCGATCGATCGAGATTGGGGATGACCAGAAAAGCAAGTCTCCTTGATGCTACGTAGCACAACAACACAAGTCGCCTAATATCATTTTGTCTTGGAGCGAGTAATGTCTGGCACGCATCAATCACACAACTCCAGTACCAAGTAAAGGAAATACTGATGATTCACGTCATGAACCTAACACTCAAAGGACAGGCACCAAATCTCAAACAATAGCGCAGCATTGATGAGTTGTCCATATATCATCCAGGTATAGGGTGGTTCATCAAACATGGAGATGCCTGCACTCACGGTCTCTGCACAGGAATAATAAGCTTAAAAATTAACAGAATCCTGATTTAAAAAAAAACAGAAAGGGTTCACAAGCCAAGAGATTTATCTACTGTGCAAAGTATATGCCAAGCTGTCCTCTCAGCCTGTGGTTCAGTGTAGATGAAACGGCTGTCCCTTGTCTTTATCTGGAGAAGCTGTGATGTAATTATTGGGGGTAGTAATTTAGTGGCGTTGGCTGGTGGATTACAGATGAAGAGGTACCTTAGAGAGGCTTCTGTGGTACGTATCTGTAATATCACGTTATTTCCATATGAGCACTAAATGTCTGATGCATCAGCAGACTATATTCACAGTCATCATGAATAATGCTTTGTTATATTCCCACGGATATACTCCGTACAGGCCTACTTTTTACCAAAACAGAGGCTCAGAGGATGGATATCGCGGATGTCCCGGCACTAAACGACCCCTGGGCGCCAAACCTTTTTATCGGGGCTGGAGATTACTGGCCATAGCGGCATCAGCTTGTGACGTAGGGCGACCCACTACGGCACGACCTGATTAACGACCTTTACGTAGGAGGTGCCCTACGGCTCAACTACACTTTTCTTGTTTTGAGTGAAAATGGCTGATCTTCACTGACAAGCGGTTAATCAAGGCCTGGGAACTAAACCCGAATTGCTCAGGCTGTGACGACTGACTAATTCCAGCCTCTACCCGTCCAGTTCAGTCAGTATCACTACAAGTTTTGACTTTGTTTTCTCACCTCATCCCGACTCCCTTTTTTATTTTATTTACTCTCTGTCTCTCCCTTTCTACCATGCATCTTCATGGGCATGGCTTCCAATAATAACCGTCTTCAGCCCACGGGCCATCTTAACCCAACGGGCCACTACAACAATCGTCGCTCTCCGAGTCCCTCGTCCTCACGTCCCGTGCCTCCCGATCCCGGAAGTCCAGGCCCCATCGAAGAAACAGCATCGGATTACTTCAACCCGCTGAGCCAAGCGCCCTCAGCGCAGTCGCAGACATCGCTATCGTCGTTCCCGCGCTTCCCATCGCAGACATCCCTCTCGGCATTTCCATCGTATCAAGAATCGTCGTCGAATTATCCTCAGCAGACGAGACGAAGACCGCCGGTCGATCAGGCTAGACAGCCTAGTATCCGCATCCGCCGAAATTCAAACGGGTCGGTTTATTCGAATCATAGTGTGACGAGCCAGTTTGATGGGTTCAGCGATGATGGGAGACCGAGGAGCATCTCGCAGCCTGAGCGCGCGAGGGTCTCGGATGGGCTTGCTCGTCATTCCAGGAGGGTTCCCCAGGTGGCGATGCCGCGACTTACAGAGGAGGGAGGACGGCCGAGTCTGGCTGAGCTAGGGATCAATGATGATCAGTCTGCTCCTTTGTCGCCGACGGGCTCGCTTCCTGAGGAGAACACGAATGGGAGGGGTGGGCTTGGTCGGCTGCGGCGGGCGAGTCGCTTCTTCTGGCCTGGGCATCGTCGGCAATCTGGCGAGGATCAAATGGCTGTGCCTATGGGGCAGCGAGATGACGATCCTCGCGATGATGAATACGAACAGGAACTTGTGGATTGGCTCGATGTCATCGGTAAGAACATACACATTCACGCCATGAACACCATCAAATCTAACAATCACAGACCCCGAAGTCCAAACCCTTTCAACACTAACCAACGTCCAAAACTCCCTCTTCGTTCCCGATCTCGGAAAATGGGTCAACCGTCGACCGACCTACACACTATCCCGACACGATCCCCAAGCAGACTGGGCACGAGGCGCCATTGAGCAGGAACGACGTCGCGAAGCTGCACTGGAAGCACAAGAGACCGCTACGATCCCACCGATTCCAGAAGCCGAAGCAGAAGCAGAAGAAGAGGACCAACGCCATCTTCCGCAGCGAAGCAACACTATCACTTCTCGTCTGACAGACTCGCACTACGCGGCCCTCCCACATGGGACGAACCTCGATGGCTGGACGCCGGAGGAAAAGGCCGAGTTGGATGATCACGTTCGACACATGCTGCACTCTCGCCGTGCGCGCTTCAAGCGTCGCATGAAGGGTTTCGGCCAATACGTCAGACGTCCTCTCGGTTTCCTCGTCACACTCTACGCTACACTCATCACGCTCTTTGGTCTCGCTTGGGTTCTGTTCCTCATCGGCTGGATCTACGTCGGCGAGAAGCAAGTCTATGCAATCCACGTCATTGACAGCGTTCTCGTCGCGCTCTTCGCCGTCATGGGTGACGGTCTCGCGCCCTTCCGAGCCGTCGATACATACCACATGTTCTTCATCTGGCGCTTCTCGCGATTGATCAAGAGAGCTGAGCAGGGAAAGAAGCCGAGGAACAGACTGCAGAAGAAGCGTGTCCCGCCGGGCGTGTCTACGAATCCGGAGCATTCGCACTTGACGGGCCATCAGGCTCGTGCTCTTCTCGAAGCTCAGGACTACAACCCCGAGAGAGATGGAACGGTTGGCACGATCGACAACCAACCTCAACCGCAACCTGAAAGCCCCGAGACTGTCGACTTGGAAGGCGCCAAGTCTAACAGCCCCGATTCAGATATGCCCGCTCTGACGTTTGCTCAGTTCAAGAGCCTGCAGCACCATCAGAAGAAAATGGCCAAGTCGCACAGTTTCTACAAACCCAACGAGACATTCACCCACTTCGCCTTTCCCCAGAAGTACCTTATCGCCATCGTCATCCTCCTAGACTGCCACTCGTGTCTGCAAATATCCCTCGGTGCATGTACCTGGGGCATCGACTACCACACGCGTCCCTTCGCGCTGACCACCGTGATCCTCTGTGTGAGCATAACCTGCAACATCACAGCTGGTCTGCTCATCAGCATCGGCGACCGCAAGACGCGAAAGAAGGACGTGTGGGAGCTACTGGATAGACAAGAGTTGACGCAGGATGCTATAAAGCATATGAAGAAGAAGAAGGAGGAGGAGGAGAAGGAGAAAGAAAAGGAGAGAGGGTCGGATAAGGATGGGGAGTCGAGTAGGGGTGATGGATCGAGTAGTAGGACGTCGAAGGAGTTTAAAAAGTTGGTGAAGCAGAATAGTTAGGGGATGAAGGATGAGGATGGATATATATGGATATGATGATTACGGTTAATAAATAGTTGATACCAGTTTCATTTAAATAGATCACGAACTCGGATACTTACACCACACCCTCAGTCTCTTGTTAGTCTTGATGCATGTCATCGACTATAACCACGTCGACTAAAGACACCCCTATGTCGCTTATAAAGTACCAACCCACTGGGAGTTGACATCTCCGGCAGTTCGGTCCGCTTATCTGTCGATCAGACGATGATGGGCCAATGCGCCTGACTTGGGTAACCGTATCTGATTATTCTCATGCCATGAGAGATCTACGACAATTCTGTTTTTCAAGACCCCGCTTAGTGCTTTGTGGTGCGATGTGTCGTGGAATGGCCTGTGCCTCGGACGAGTGTGGTTCAGTGATATCGTCCAAGTTTTCGGTCACGAGTGACGATGTAAGTGAGTAGGACAATGGAAATATGAGACTGAGTATGGCGTAGTGAAAGCGAGTATGGCAAATTCGGAGTGAGATCACGGCAGAGAAGTGATGTGAATTAGTACCATCTTGTGGTGTTCAATATAGCATTTGTAAATAGTATAATATAGTATAGCATATCGACATCATCATCGACCCTTCAAACATCCTTTTCGTGCTCAACATCTCTCCTTATTCTCTTACATTTTCGTCATCGTAAACCAATTATGAGGAAGCGTTCTGGCCGAAACTTGAAAGCTGGTTGGTGACGACAAGACCAGCGACACTGGCAGAGGTGAGAGTGGCAAGAACACCAGAGATGAGAGCCGAGACAGCAAGCTTGGCGACGTCACCACCGCGAGAGGGGGCGAGCTGGCTGAGGATACCAATCTGGATACCGAGGGAGCCGATGTTGCCGAAGCCACAGAGGGCATAGGTGGCGATGAGCTGGGAGCGGGGGGAAAGACCGTAGAATTCGTTGTTCTCGGGGGAGGGGTTTGTGAGGAGGGAGAAGGCCTTGTACTCGTTCTAGAATGTGTCAGTAACTGATGGGAGAGAGAGAGGAGGGGGAGAAACGTACGGTGATGATCTTCTCGGCAATGAGCTTGGCGACGGGGAGAATATCGCCTGTGCTGTTGGTTCCGTTGGTGCGAGATACACCGAGGAGGAAAGACACGGGGAAGAGAAGGTATCCGAGAATGAGCTGGAGAGTAAGAGGAGTGGGATCGTTGATGTTGAGGTATCGTCCCCACCAGGTCAAGAGACCGTTGATGAAAGCGACCAGAGCAATGATGCAGAGAAGAGAGCAGACAATGGTACCGGCGATCTTGATTCCGAGCCAAGCACCGTTGGCGAAGGCGTGGAGAGCGTTCTCAGCCTTGTGCTCATCATCATCAGGGATGACTACACGACCAGCTGTGAGAGTCTCTTCAGTCTCGGGATATCGCATCTTGGAAATAGCCAGAGAAGCGGGGATGGACATGATGCAGGACGACACGAGAGCTTCACGGTTGAGACCGAGACCAATGTAGCCGACAAGGACAGATCCGGAGATGGTAGCGAAACCACAGGTCATGATCTGGTGAAGCTCGGCCTTGGTCATGTGAGGAACGAAGGGTCGGACAAGCATGGCAGACTCTCCCTGGCCGATGAAGGGAGTAGCAGCAGCGACGACGGCCTCAGCGCCTGAGACTCCGAGACCCCAGAAGACAAAGGTGGCGAACTTGACAATGAACCACTGGATGAAGCCGATGTAGTAGAGGACCTGGACGAGGGAGATGAAGAAGATGATGGCGGGGATGACGCCGAAGAAGAAGTTGCCGGTGTTGGCGACGTCGTCGCTGGTCAGGAAGGCAACACCAGCCTTGGCGAAGCCCAGAAGATCAGCGGCGCGGTCGGCGATGAAGCGGAAGATGTCGTATCCAACAGAGGTTCGCAGGACGAACAGACCGATGACATACTGCGTGAGCATGCCGCCGATGACAGTGCGCCAGTTGATGCGCTTGCGGTCCTTGCTAGTAGCCCAGAGGATGAACAAAAACACAGCCATGCCGAAAAGACTCACGGCGCGGTTCTCACGGGTGTTGTCAGCGACCTCCTCCGAGACAAAGGCGCCGATGAGAATAGCAGCTACAGTGACGGTAGCGCCAGCGAGAGTGCGCAGGTGGGCGGGGATGAGGTCGTAGATCCTGACGGCGGTGTTGAGCCAGACCTTCTTGATGACGTTGGAGACATGGCGACTGGGGACGTGGAAGAAGATCAGACGCAGGGTGATGGCGAGCCACAAGAGGAAGGGAACAACCCAGTTCTTGTCGTTGCGGTGCAGCACGAGAGAAGCGATCCACCAGCCGGTGAAGAGGCAGAAGAGGATGAGGTGGATTATAGGGCGGCGGTAGCGATATACAGGGCCGAGACGCCTGCGCCAGCCGACGACAGCGGGGCCGTCGCTGTGGGAGTTTGCGCGGGCGGACTCGTCGACGACGCCTGCTTCGTGCTTCTCGTGGTCGCTGTAGTCAGGGGGAGTGTGCGCGCCAGTCTTTTCCTTTTCCTTCTCCTTCTCAGTGAGGTCGTGGGAGTGGCGCTGAGGAGGGACTACACTGGGTGCGTCTGTGGTGCCGGTTGTGTAGACGGGATCATCGTGGCCGGGGGCGTCGACGCGGGGAGAGTGGTGATGATGTTGGTGGTGGTGTTGGTGGGAGGGCTCGAGAGCTGGGTCGGGATTATGGTGGATGTTTGAGTCTGCCATTTTGACTGTCTCTCACACTAACAATTGGGGTATATAAAAACAGAAGGGTATAGAAATTAGAGGTGAGACCTCGGAGCTTCAACAGCTTGAGCAGTGAAGCACAAGAGAAGAGGCAAGAGAGGACCCTTGAGGAAACAAGGGCTTTTGTTCAGCAAAAAGTCTAGCTAGCCCTCAAAACTGGAGACTTGAGACTGGAGTCAGACGATGGAGCAACTGAACTGAACTGAACTGAACTGACAGAAGAGACGATCTTCGTGGGTCGACAATTTTTTTTAATCTGGGGATTTCTTGACTTTTTTAACCCAGCTTTTTTTTTTGCCTCCAGCTCCGGGACGGGGAGTGTTACACCAGAGTCTAGAGGGGTGTGCCATGTCGATTCATTATCTATGGAGGGATGTATGTAGATTGGATTGGATTGGATTGGCCTGTTGGTTCAATTAAACCCCAGACTAAAATAAGGACTTGAGCCAATGTTTGTTCAGACGACGATCTTTTTTGAGGAGGTGAGCACGAGGACAAGAACAAGGATGCCATGTCAAGGCAAGGGAAAGGATCTGAACTGTGAGCTTATCAGTTGGGGTCCATATATTTCGGAGATGCCTTCGAGGGCCTTGCACCAAGTAAGTATCTTTTGTGTTCCAGATCGGAAGAATAGCGATACACTGCAGGTATTGTAGCAGTGACCGTGACACAGTATCACCTCTGCTTACTGAATAGTACTCGTCCTCATCCTCTGTATTCTCCATGTATTCTGTAGGTACTAATCTTGATGCTCTGTATCTGTAACTGCTCTGCCGAGTCTGCCCTGTAGTCGCCACCCCCGGCCTAAACCTCGGCGTGTACTATCCCTAATCTAGAAGGTTGCTGGAACGTTTGCAAAAGCTCAGGTTCGTCTTCTCCACTGACGTAGTCTCCACAAACGGAGAAATCGCTCGTTAATGGCATAGCTCGGAGGTCCCTTTGCCCACCACTTGCTCACTCATTGGCCAATAGCTCTTGGTTGTCGATTCATTGGGAGGGAACTTGTGTAGCTTGGCTCTCTCTCGGTCGCCATTTGCATCTCGTTCCCCCGGGGGCATTCACTGATACAGACTGGCCTGTTCCCTATCTATTACTCTGACACAAGATACTGTAGATAAGAATCTGTGCTGATATCTTTTGTAGATGTCTAGACCTGTTTCTTGTCTGAATCTCCGATCCCCTCTCCACTTGATACAGGAAAAGCCACACCCGTTCTTTAATGTTTAATCCAAATTCAGCCTTTTTACCTTTCGACCCCGAAATGGCACTATCACTCTTTAGGTAGGTCATTCTGCTCTTGGCTTACACCTACATACATACAGCTTCAAAGAGCCGCCGCCTCGTTATGTAACAACAACAACCACTCATCTCCTCCTCTTGTCACTAACCCCCAGCTTGTCTTGCTTGAGCTTATCGACATGCATAACTAGACAGGGATGAATGATAGCCTACCTTACTTTCCCCAGCTTCAGCTAACGGGCCCCCTCCCCTGCCCTCCCCTCCCCTTCACACCATCCGAGGCTGGGGGGGATAGCCTATTATCTGCAAATAATAGCACGGTAAGCACAGTCGCACACACACACATGTCAGCCTGAAAAGAGATAGACATGGATAACTCATTCGTCTCCTTCCGTGAAAGATATAGTCGTTTTGCATGTCACTGTGATTGTCGGCCATCTCCGTCGATATCTCGGTCTGGCCCGCCCGTCAGCCTCTATCAAGACGACTAGACCGTTGTCTTGGGTTGACACTGACACTGACACTGACACTTCCCCTCAATTTCGAGAGTGCATGCATTGTCCATCTGGATCTACTCATTTCATCTTCGTTAATCTGCTAATCGCTTCGTTCTTGACTCCATATCTACATCACATGTCTCTTTTGTCCTTGCCTTATATGGCATCTCCCTATCTCCCCTCCTCTCTTCTCCTCTCTCTTCCATCCCAAGTTTGCCGAGCTGCCCTCGCATGTGAGATCACGATGACCTCTTTTTGACTTTGGCTTCACTGATAACAGGCTATCCCACTCTCACTCCCGAGTGTCGCCCCAACCTTAACTCCGCCGATTCATTACAACAGAGCTCAAATAACCGTAAACGATAGCATCGCCTCCGTCTCTCATGACACCGCTTCTCTCGCGTTTGCATTCGGTTCGTCGGTCCCCGTCTGGCCGATGAGCCATTACTAAGCGCAGCCGAGAGAGCGACAGCCCGGCCTCATTTACGGTTATCTCGGTCGCTACAACTCGTGTAATCAAGCTTGATCTGTCGCGCCGGGTCATGCCGCATGTTTCCAACAAGACACTCGCGTCTCGGGTCGCTATTCATTCTGTCTTCCGTGTAGACGATGGGCTTCGAAAGGCTGAGACAGACTTCTATGGTTTCTGTCACGATGCGTTGCAATCCCAAGCCGTGATGGAATTGAGTGTAGTCACCATTGGTCCTCTTAGACATTTGATCCGTCACAGTTGTAAATATCGCGATGCTTCATTCATGTACCTCGTGTTCTTATTAAATACAATCTATCAATACTCCAAACTCCATCGCACTACTGCCTATTACACCAGAACAACCCTCGTACAATATCCTCCTTTTACTCTCCACTTCTAAACCTCCTATTAAACTCTTCAACCGCAACCCCGATCATCTTGTACAAGAATCCCCTCTCGCTGCCCTCGCCAATAGGAATAAACGGCCCATTCACTCCTCCTCTCAAAGCCAAGCTGACACCCGTCCGCTCCTTTGCGATAGTCTGAACATCTTTCAGAGGCACGTCCCACTCGCTTGTCAGACGTCGCGATCGGATCAGCAAGATCCGAGCATATGTAATCATGACGACCATATCTTCCTTGGGTAGCTCAAGATGTCCAATGTACTGCTCGTCGAAGTATCGCCCATTGTCAACTTGCTTCAGCCAGTATTGGCCGAGAGCTTCCCGCGGGTTGTAAGGGCGCACGATGCCATCTTGTGGAATGTATCGTGGGTATCGTGTGCGATCCAATTCTTGACCGTCAAACACTGTTGTAGTATTGCGAATTCCCTCACTGACATTGCTTGCCATGTCAAGCACACCAACCGCCGGCTTGGTAGCCAGTCCAATCATGCCCTTGCCGACACCCTTGAAGAAACCCAGAGCACCCTCCTGTTCGGCGCCCTCTAGAGGCTTGCGTGCAAGGCCACCGACGCCCGATGCGACACTTGTGATAAAGCTGTTCGCGCCAGCAGTCACACCGTACAAGGCGTGCTTCGGCCTGTTGCGAGCCCTTGTGATACGACGGCGGTCCTGGAATTGCTTGTCCAGTGACGCTGCTGCAAGTCCCTTGCTGAGACTGCCTGTAAACTTGGAGAAACTGTCACTGAAGCCAAATACCGTCTTCTTGGCAAACGAAGCCGCTCCCTTGGCGATGCCCAGGCCAAACTCTTCTGGCTTATCCGACAGGATCAAGCCCTGGTACGGTTCGTAGAACACATCTGTCACACCCGACGAGATACTGTTGAACAGACCCACAGGGTTTCCGAGGAAATCGGCAGATCCCAGAATCTTGTGGATCTGATACATGACCTCCTGACTGTAGTGGCTGGAGAAATTCTGAATAAGTACCGCTGTAGTCACTCTCACGTTGTCCAGAATAAGCGCATTGAACCGAAGTGGTGCATCGTTGACGTTTCCGACTGCCATGGTCATGACGTTGAGGAAGAACATGATGGGGTTGCGCGATGATGTCTTGTCCTCAGCATTGACACGCTCTGTGCGCATGAAACTCAAGTTAAGCTGCATGGGTTGGATGTTGAGAACCTCAAAGTAGATATCTTGACCAGCTGGCTGGCCTGATGGCTCAGGAATGTCAAGATCCTCGTCGCATAGCTTGCCAGAATCTTGAACATCTGTCCAGCTGGCACCAGGCACGTTTGTGAAGTCAAGAAGAGCAAACACAAAGTCCTCGTCCAGATCAATGGTCATTTCCTGCAGCAGAATGGTCGCGTACTTGACATACAGCACACCATACGAATCATCCTTGACACGGCTGACCATAGCGTGCAGCGATGGATGAGCCTCCACCTCCTGCGCCTTCTTTGGCACAACACTGGGGTAAAGGACCATAGGGAAAATGCCACCGTACAATTGATTGTCGATCTGGATCCACTTGATAGCCATCGAGATTGTCTGGATCAAAGGTGAGTCACTGTATCGTAATTGAACATCGCGGAAGGTCAGGTAGGCAAGCTCCTTCATTTGAGCGTTCACCAGAGAGACGCCAATACCGGCCAGCTTGAGCTGCGCGCGGAATGTAGCGCCTGTATCTTGATCCTTGACCTCAAAAGCCTCGGGGCCGGTATTGGTCCTAGCCAATGCCTTGGGCTTGTACATACTCTTGCTAGCTCTGAAATTGCTGAGAATCAGGGTTTGCTTCGGTCCATCGGCTGCAACGTTGATATCGACAATCTTAGGAGCTCCAGACGAAGTGTGGAACTTCATCGGAATCTGGTTGCCGATCTCAGCCAGCTTGACATGGCGCTCCTTGCCATTTGCAGAGATGATGATCTCGCGGAACTTGGCAGCAGGGAAATCCCAAGCATATGGCATGATGCTGCGAGGCGGGAGACGATATCTTATCAGGCGCCATCCGCTGCGGTCCTCATCGCCGTCTTCGTCAACATTGGGATTGGCTTGCCAGAACATGAATTCAACATCACTCTCGTTGCGCATCGAGTATGGCCAGTTCTTCTTCTCCATGCTGAGGTTCAGGAAGACCGTTGAGTTCTCCATCAGAACCTCGACCTTGACAAGGTTCTGTCGCTGTCCAGCCTTGGCGATCTTGACATAAGTTGTGCCAATGTCCGCAATATTGAAAGGAGATGTCCATTGGTTGTTGACGCCAGGGTAGCAGAGACACAATTGCTTAACCTTCGACTTTTGCATGAAGTGCAAAGGCTGCAGGGCGCCATCGCCAAGAGTGAGATAGCCAGAGGAGCTGGATTCTCGAACAAGAATTTCTCCATCCATCTTGTTGTGCAGAACAAATCGAGGAGCAATTGTAACAACCTTGGTGAGCTTGTATTTGCCTTCACCAGATTCGACGGTAACGCCCACGTGAATCTCCTTATCCTTGGTCGCCGAGTTCAGCACAACCTCAGTGGTACTGCCAATAGCATCGAAACTTTGAGGCTTGCTCCATTCCGAGTCGGCAATCTTGAGAAGAGCTCGGTTTCGATGGTCATCATTTCCATACGAAAACATAAAAGGTAGAGCCTTCGGCCGTTCTCGATCAGATGTATCCATAAGAGGGAATTGACCCGCAGCTGGCTTAGCTTGTTGTAAGAAGCTCTTTGCGCGGACTTGAACGTCGACGCCAGTCTTGTTCAACACGACGTACGGGCTGAACACTGTGATCTTGGAAGCACCTCCACTGTTGGGGATCTTGAAGTGATGTAGTGAGAGATGCAGCGGCAATCCCTTGTCATCCTTGACAACGAGTTTATACTCCTTGCGGAACTCTTCATTCGTGCCTGAGTTGATGATAGCAAATTCGCTTGCCTTAAACACTGTATCTTGCATGTCGACGCTGAGGAGCAGAAGGTGTGAAAGCTCAACAACGTGAACGGGACTGACACCTCCCTTCCTCAAGAAGTTGGTCCAATCTTTCTTAGTGTTCTTATCATAAATACGATACTTGAAATCATACGGAAGCAGATTCTCAAGCGTGACTGGTGCTGAGAGCTTGACCTTCATGTACGGGTATTGTCTGCATTTGTCAGTATTATTACATATGCTGGGATAGGAAAACTCACTTGGTCAATGGGTTGCCCTTGTCGAAACGGGCATGGACCTGGAAGTAGAATGGATCGCCATTCTCTCCCTTACACACGACCTGCTTTGTAGGTCTCTTGAGCAAGTCTCTCCAGAACAGATGGTCGGTACTCCACTGATAGCCGAAGCCACCATCAGGTCGGACAATCACTTGCTTCTCAAAAACGGCGCCGACAGGAGCGGGTCGAGCGGCACCAGGTGCGATCTTCTCAATCTTGAGTAGATGACCCTCCTGTACATCAAAGATACCGAGTTCGACTGGTATCTGTGTGGCATTTTCCACAAGAAGTGGGGATCTGAAGGTCACATACTTGATGTTATCGGTGCCCAACTCGACCTCAACACAGAGACGATGTAGAACATCAGCCTTGGGTCGGAGACCATACAGGTATTCTCCTTCTCGGTTGATTCTCACATTCTTAACAGGATCGAAACCGCTGCCATCCAACTGAACAGAGACGTAATTCTGGTTCGATTCGGTGAGAAGGTTCTCACGCATCTTCTCCCAATGCTCAAAACTCCAGGGGGCTTCCTTGCCATCCTCCAAGCGGAGATTGATAGGCTCATCGCTGGTAGGACTCTTAGAGTGCACAACAACATCAAAGCCAGTGTAGTTTCGGATGCGGTACGGTGCTTCAACACCACGTGGCTTGTCCAGCACATCCTCGGCGGATGTAAGGAACTGGAATGACTTGGAAGCCAGAGCAATTGAAGCAGTGGTAACGGTCACATCAAAGACCTTCTTGGAAGCAACGTCGACAGACAGAAGTCCCGAAATAGGGTCCTTTGCTACACCGAAGCCAACTTGCCATGGCTCGAGAAGAGGTTCCCAGCTAGACTTGGCAAAGTTGTAAACATTGGAGTACAGGTCAATGGCAGTCTCGGCTTTGAGGTTCGACGACCAATTCTCAGCTGAAGCAGTGAAGTTTTTGATACCCAAGTCAAGGATTGGAAGTTCGTGGACGTCGCCAATGAGGACAACACGGACGCCGTCCACAGTCGCTGACAACGTCTCGTAGTTCTTTTGGGCAACCTGCTCTGGAGACTTGCCCTTGTTATCGGCATGGGTAACGGCGTGAGAGGTTGCTGTCACCTTGCTTCGTCCAGCAATGGTAGACTGGCCTCGCCCACTAGCAGATCGTTGCTTCATTCCAGCGTGGCGAAGTTCTCTTGCTTTCTGCTCAGCAGGAGTCTCCTTAACTTGTTTAGGCTCGTTGCCAGACAATTCGCCCGCTTTGGTCACAATCTGAAGAACAAGGAGGATATCGCGTAGTGACAGTCGCAAGACAAGTGGTTCAATGTCTACATGGATGTCAGTAGCTTGAGGCTTGGAGTTATCCATGCTCAATTGGACTGAAAAGTCATCAATGATACGAAGACGGGATGTCTCGAACTTGTCCATTCTACACAAGAACATGCCGATTTCAGAAATTTGGAAAGTCAAGGCATGCTGTTGTGAGAGAAGCATCTGTCTAATGGATAGGACAATCGCCTCGGAGCTTGATGTCAAGGGGTTGGCGATCAGAATGACTTGTGCGTCAACGAGATTGACGCGGAAAGCAATGCTCATCGCGGACTCCTTCTTCTCTTGTTTTTGAGTGACCTCTTCGCTCCGTTGTCGCGAGATTTGCGACCGTGGACGCGAGGCGTTACCGGCATAAGAGACTTGCATGGACTCGGTGTCGGATTCGTCAGGCGTCGTCTCAGCAATGCTCTCGTCATCCATTGGGCTGCCCTCATCAACTGTCAACGCCTCCATGGCAAATTTCTGGAGAGCGAAAAGATAGTCGAGCGCAAAGATCACTCGTGGACTGTCGATTGTAGCCATGGCGATTAAGCTCTTTTCCTTACCGCCCGACATTGTGACGCTGGCCATCAGTTGTTGAACGTCCTTGTTCATCGATGACATGATACGACGAAATTTGTTCGTCTCGCGTGGCCGACTATCATAGATCGTGAAAGATCGGATAAGCAGCTCTGCCTCAAGCGAACCGTCGGAGAGCATCCTCGTCTTGACCTTTGTGTCATCAAGCGAGAATCGAGATAGGCTGGACCTCGCAATGTCGTGGACAGGCTCATTCTCAGGCGCATTGATCATTTCGAGACCAATGGTGTTGACTCGGAAAACAAGGTCAAGTTTAGTCCATTCTTTGTCGATGGAGCCAAGCTCGGGCCCAAGATCAATCAGACTCTGGTCTTCGCCAGACTTGTCGTCGCTGTTAATTGTGCGAGCGCGCTGTAGAGTTTCCTCGTCAACTGCCTTGGCAGCCTCTTCCTCATTGTCGTTACCTTCGCCGGCAAATGCTGCAGGCACAGACTTGGAGATCTCGAGAAGGAACTTGACTTGGTACTGAGTGAGTCGTAGATTGAAGTCAGACATCGTTCCTTCTATTTCAGTCTCTGGCCTTTTGACACCAGACTTGTGCTCAGCATATGTAATGTTGAATCCAAGATCGACATGGTCGATCATCTCGAGCTCCTCTGAGTCTCCGCCAGCGTAATGGAAGTCGGAAGTGAGCTTGATGTTTCGAATACCAGCAGACAGCTTCATGGCAATATCTGAGTTCTCGCTGTCGTCCAGAGGGGTGAATTTGTTCTGAGCGTAGATCTCACCAAGGTAAGCAGTGACGACATCTCTCTCAGTCTGACCTGGCTGTTGCACTCGAGGGAAGACAACGATGGGAGTGTTGACAACAACATCAAACTTGAAGCGGCTTGGGCTCTGTTGCAGCTGATTGGCCTGGTTCATAGCAGCTTGGCGCGCAGCATTGAAAAGAGCCTGCATCTTGCCAAACTTGACCAAGAAGTCAATGATCTTGCGGAATGGCTCCTCCACAAAGTTCACCTTGACGGAACCAGCACGGAGGAAGACAGAGCTGTCATATCCTGGGTACGCCTTGAGGTTGGAAGAGTCGAAAGTCTCGTAGCGGAAGTCTGCCAAATCATCTCCTTGGATGGTCACGAGCTTTCGAAGATGTGAATCCTCTGAGACGCCGAGATTAACGTCATCAACGAGTGAAAGATCACCAAGTCGAGCTGAGATACGCATGGTCTTGCCTCGGAGGAAGATACCAGCGTCAGCCTTGTTGAAGGAGAGTGTAGCAAGCCGAATGCCATCATTATTGAGGATCAGTCTGATACTCTTCAAGTCAACCTTGACACGAATAGATCCTGTGTTGGAGTTTACTGAGGGTGCGTTGACGACCGCTACAGCAGTATCAACGCTTTCCGAATCGTCATCATCATCCAGTATAGCCTTGCTATTGTTCGACTCGTCCTCGTTATTTGTAAATGTGATGAGGATAAAGTCCAATAGCGTTAGCAGTGTCTTTCGGGTAACAACCAAGTTGATTGTGGATATGACAGCGTTGATATTGGTCTCTACGCCCTCATACACAGGCATGAACTCTGGAGACAAGGGGTTGACCTTGACAAACTTGACGTGAACCAAGCTGCGGCCCTCTTTGAGATCCTCACTATCCCCAGACGATATTATCGACTTGAATTCAGCAGACGGGTTGTCCACAAAATCATCGACAGTGACCGAGCCAAGTGAAACATCGGCTACCATGTCGAAAGGTCTGGTGTAGAACTCGAGGTCAAATCTCTCGGCCACCAATTCAACAAGCAACGCATCAGGCTTTTGTCCATCAGGGTCACTTCGGTAAAGTGAACCCTTGAGGGTATCAACCTTGAACTTGAACTCAAAAATACGTTGCTGAACTCGGAGTTGCTCAGCGTCACCTCCATCTGGGGCATCTTCAAAGTCATCGTCGTCTTCATCCATATCATCAAGCACGACAGCGGTTTCCGATTGCATAAAGGGGAAAGGTGTGGACTGCCTTCGCTCACGCTGAGACTTTCTTCGTGACCGGTTGGATGAGTTGCTCTTAAGACGGGGACGAGATGGCTCCTTGCGTTCCTCCAATCTTGGGGCAGGTCCGCCAAACTTGGGGATAGCCACATCAATAACCTTCATGAGATTCTTATACTTGGTGTCGGAGACGGTGGCGTGAAGCATTGGCAGATGCCCTGAGACCTTGAACTTGGTCAAATTGGGAGCCTTTGGTAGGATGGATGTCTCGACAACAAAGTCCACATTGATCCGCTCCACAACATGGAGATGAGCTTCATCTGTCTTCTCAACCAACTGAGCTTTGGTGTCCTCAACTGAGGGTCCGATGAGGACTTGGGTCGATGTCAGCTTGACAATGAACTTGTCGTACATGACGGACTCGAGTCGCTTGAGATCTTCGTCGCTGTATGCCTGCTTTTGTTTCGACTGGATCTCCTTCATTGTACTTTGGTCTACCAATTCACTGTTGACGTGGATGTGACCAGCATCTACAATCAAGCATGTAGAATTCTCAGTGGTGATGCTGACAGGCACGATGATAAGAGGTGCTTGGAGATCCAACTCAGCATTGATCGTCTTGTGCTCCTCCAAGGCGAACTCAAGACCCGCTCGAGTCTGCTCACGAATGCTCTCAACGGTCGCACCAGCACTCTCCATGAGGGCGGTAATAGACTCCATGTGACGCTCAGGAGGTCTGAAGAAGTCGGCGATGCCAACAACAAAGTTGGGGTTCCAAATAACCTCAAGGGGCTTCATTTTTCCGACGACAGCAATATCACCCTCACGCTCGATAGGGTTCTGCTCAAACTCAAACTGGAAGAAGGGGTCTTCCTCTGGCTGCTCGAGTTCGGCCAACGACAGTCGCTTACGCTGCTTGTCAGTCGGTGCATCCTTGACTCGGACAATCTCAGGGTAGACTGAGTCTGGTGTCGTGCCATCGTTGACACGAAGGCCACCAAGGCTGACATTAGCAAGAACTGAATCCTTTCTCTGTAGCATCTTGGCTTTGAAGACATCAAAGTGCAGACTGAGAAGATCTGCTGCATGGTCGTGAGGACTCTTCTTGAGTGTAAAGCTACCTGTGCTCAGGGACGTCTCGATGCACATCTTGATAGCCTCACGAGGAACATCGACTTCATCGGCGATGGCGTTCTTTTCGTCCCAGTCGATGGCCTCGTAGAGCTCCTGTCGCTGCTCCTCGGTCATTTGTATGTTCTCTTCATTCTGTTCAATCTTCTCTTGAGGCTTCGAACCCCACACCCACGAGATCCAGCCTTGTTGTTGCTGTTGCTGTTGTTGTGGCTGGTTTTTGAGAGCCTCTGCGTTCTCTTTCTTAAGCTGGTTGCGGGCCAAAGATCGCCAGAATCGCAGATCCTCGTACGTAAGCTTCCACTCGAGAGCATTGATCTCATCAGTTTCCTCAGGAGACATCTGATGGCCTTGTTTTCTCTTCTTGAACAGCTCGATGTATCGTTTTCGATCGTCTCGTCGCTCGCGGAAGTAGTCCCATGACCATTTGCGGTTGCGTTCGTGAATCTTTGACAACACAGCGTTACCTGCAAACTCGAGCCAAGCGCGGGGATCTTCCTTAGGTCGGACATTCTTTGGCTGTAGGCGTTTGTATTCTTGATGTCGAATGAAGTAATGGAACAAATCGACCATCATCAAAGCGTCTCGATATTGATCATCATCCAGGACAAGACCAATCTCTTCGAAAAGCAAGTTGGCCTTGAACTTGGGTACCTTGATATCTCCCGACTTGTCGAGCTCGATCTTTGCTTGGCCATTGACGGGCCTGAGGATGAACTGATGGTTTGCATTCTCTTGCGCGTCTTTTCCAATCATTTCTCTGAACTTGGCTACCATTTCATCATGTGGCATTAATTCCTCTGAAGAGGTTGAAGCTTCTCGGCCAGTTCCGAGAAGAGTGGAATCGGTATTCCAGTACACAGCCAAAGCACCCAAGGTAGCCAGCTTGTGAGTGACTGTGTTAGAGTCCTGGATGAAAGTAGGCTTCCACTGACCGTCAGTACTGACGGCACTGAACTCCTCGAGAGTGACACCGAGGGCGAATGGGTGGCCTGGTGCTGAGATGGAGTCTTCGTATCGAATGTGTATGTTCTTGACCGTGACTTGAAGATTGTCTACGATCTTGGTCACCAGACTTTGTGTAAAGCTCTGGCTCTTCTTCTGCTCCTCCTGACTTAAGCCTTCCTGGTTCCTCTCCTTGAGCAACTCGGCACTGTCAAGCTTCTCCATCTTGAGGCGCTGTTTCCTGCGATCTTCCTCGTCCTGATCGTACTCAGCCTCTTCCTTCGGGCTGGCAAGAAGAAAGACATCCTGAATAAAGACCTTGACAGGTGCACCGCGCAGGTTTGACCAGGGAATGACGAGGGTAAGCTCGCCGAGGTGACCCTCCATGACATTTATAGGAAGCTTGAGCTGGTCGAGTGCCTCGCGGCGCAGCTCGAGGTTGCGGAGCTTAACATCGCCGGACCAGATACCGACTTTCAACTGGGCTGGGTCGAAGTTCTTAACATACATGCCCAGGAACCGGTTAAGCAGGCCAGCGACGAGACCTTCGAGCATTCTGGCAGTGTTGTGGCCGTAACCCGGGCCGGGGAGGGAAAGGTAGGGTTCGTGTTATTTGATTTATCGAGGACTCATCTGCCGGCGTGTGGTTGTTGACACGGGTGCCATGCGAGGCTCGATCGGTGAAGCGACTGCTACCCTCGGGCGTGAACGTGAGGTATAGGACTTTGTAGAGCGGGGTTACACTCGAGGCAGTATCGTAGGTATTTCCCCTTGAGGCTTTGTGTGGGAATAGAGGGGAAAAGCGGGATTCGGTGGGTGAGGGTATTATCGATTATGCCTCTCGAGTATCAAAGATGGACGAAACTCGGTGATGGAGGAGATATTGAAAAGGTGGGTTTCGTGTCGGGTTGTGAGTGAGTGAGTGACGCAGCTGGGCCCGGAGCAAAAGTGGGAAGCAGCGGTTTTGGGGAATGGTGTGGCGTGTATGACGATGCTGTCAGAGGTACTTGTTGTTTGGTGAAGATTCTGGTAGAGGAGCAAGTACCGAATTGGCTTCGAACTGATGGTGGCTTTATTTTTTACGTTCCAACGTGGTCAGGTACCTACCGTAAATTTTAGAGCTGCTAATAGCTGGACCTAGCCCTGGAGCACATCAAAGCACAGGACACTTTTGGTGGGGCATCATGGAAGATCTTCTGGACAATGACTTGGCAGAGTTAATCTGTAAAACATCATGACTCTTTATCGATATCAACAATACGATAGAAGGTTCAGCTATCTGTGCATTCCCTCTTCTCATCATTGCCGACTTCAGTAACCATTCTCGCTTTCAAGGTCTAGGTCTGATTGGTCTTCATATCAATGGCTGCCCACCTGAGCGAGGTCTAGAGCTATTCCACCAAAATACAACTCTCATGACGTCACGACATAGCTTCACATCCATCGCGATGATGTAGGCGTGACAACAAAAACAGAACAAACTGGTACATCCATGAACGGCTTGGTCTCCTTTTCCGGGCCGGACGGGACTGTCTCTACGTGTGACAAGCAGAAATTCTATTTCCCCAATTTCCAGTTCCAGTGCCAGGTACAATTACTAAGGAAACCGTAGCAAACAAGCCATTACGTAGATAGCTCCAAGATCTTGGAATAACAGGAAGCTTTCATGATTGGGGTGTCTCCATTGAAACACCGATCCTCATGGTATTTCAGTTTTCGCTGGTCCCTTTCATTCCCGACCTTCTGAACCTTTTCCTCTTTTTATGCCTTTTCCCTTATCAGATGAAATCAGCTTCGTCTAGTTGCAGCAGTTACTCGCGTGCCTCCCATTGAACTCTCACCTATCACATTGACAATGTTCCGTACCTCATCTCGCTCCCTTTGGGGCATTGCCTCAAGAGCTTCTTCCAATCGAGCTTCGCAATTCCTCCCCCGCGCATCAATTGCGCCTCTTTTGCGTCAACAGCGCGCCGTTTACTCTAGCAAATCCGACGACGAGAATCCTCCCCCTCCCAAGCAGCCCATTGACATTGAAGCTGAGCGCAAGCGCGGACAAGAGCTCCTCCAATCCAACCCAAGTGTTGTCTCATCTAAGAGTTCGACCGCCAATGCTTCGTCTACAGCTCAGGGCTCCAAGAGTGCTGACCAGGACATGACTAGCGAGCTTAAGCATGATATCGTAAGCTTCACCCTAGCACAACCCTCAATTCGAAGATTCTAACAGTTCAAAGGACGTTGTCAAAGACACCTTCACCTTTACAGACGTCCCCCGCGAGTCGAGCATCCTCGGTTTGGCTGGCACACTACCCTACCTAGGAACTTCGCTTTCAACCGTCTTCCTCGCCTGGGACCTGAACAAGCCCATTCCTACAGGCAACTCCTTCTACGATGCTATCATGATCGATCACGAAACAGCTAAATACCTACTGAGCGTAATTGAGCCTCTACAGCTTGGATACGGTGCTGTCATCATCTCTTTCCTTGGCGCTATTCACTGGGTAGGTCTGTAGCTTCACAACGGCTGAGTATGAGCTAATCACTGAAACCAGGGTCTCGAGTACGCTGAGAAGCAACCCCTTCGTGAACGCACCCGTTTTCGCTATGGCATGGGTCTTGCAGCTTCCATTGTCGCATGGCCAACTCTTATGCTCCCCGTAGAGTACGCGCTCACCTCTCAATTCATGGCTTTCGTGGCTCTGTACTTTGCCGATTCCCGCGCCGCGACAAAGGGATGGGCGCCTCGATGGTACGGATCATACCGCTTCCTTCTCACAGCTATGGTTGGCTTCGCTATCTTTATCTCCCTCATCGGCCGCGCCAAGATCAAGCAGGGCGATGCCATCACTGCCAAGGGCCTAAGCGACAACTTCGCCAGGTCCGGTATTGCTGATCACGATACCAACTGGGAGAAGCTAGAGGCTGAGGAGAAGGCACGTCGACGAAAGGAAAAGGAGGAGGAAGAAAAGAAGGCAAAGGAGGCTGAGAAGAAGAAGAAGGCAGAGGAGAAGAAGGGTAAGAAGAAGGACAGCAAGGGCGATGACAAGACTAAGAAGGGCGACGACAAGAACAAGGCTTCTGAAGAGGGTGACAAGAAGGGCGATGAGAAGAGCGAGAGCAAGGACAAGGATGCTGAGAAGAAGGACGATGACAAGGATTCTGAGTCTAAGGACGAGGGTGAGTCCAAGGATGACAAGAAAGAGTCTGACTCAAAGGATGAGTCCAAGGACGAAGACAAAAAGTCCGAGTCCGATGAAGAGAAGTCTGACAAGGAAGAGAAGTCAGAGGAATCATCCGACAAGGAGTCAAAGGACGACTCTAAACAAGACTCCAAGAAGAAGGACGATAAGAAGGACAAGTCCGAAGACAAGAGGGAGGAAAAGCCCGAGGAAAAGAAGGACGATAAATCTCAGGGTAAGAAGGACAAGAAGGAATAAGTCGCTGTCACAATGGCCAGGTTGAGCTGAAGTTGAGCTGAAGCGCTTACCGATCATAACGGAGTTCCGGGGGATTTGGTGTATTTATTTCTTACATGTTCACTTAATGAATTGATGTCACAAGATACTACGTTTAAGTTGAAGATAATATTTGACTTGGCAAAGATGAATATCACGCTTGAAATGAATGTTGTAAAAAGACAAATCACCAACCCGATGCATTAAAAAAACTAGGTATCTCTGACCCGCCGCGGGTATTGCTTCGCAAAATCCCAAACACAGCCTTGGCCCATGTGTAATTCTATCAGACCCTCGAAGAGAAGCGAAACACGCAAGACAGATAGATGGTGGCACAACTTCCAACGCCGTGAAAATGCAACCTGACCAGGACCGTCTGTGTCAGTCCCAGGAGTACCCATCCAGCTTTTCCGCCATAAACCTCCCAAAAATCATCATCGTTAATACTAGAACAAACAATCATTGTGCGCCGAGTTTCTAACAATGCTCCTAAGGTCGAGCGAGCCCTTGCTTGGCCTGTGGGTGGTCAGTTTCCGTCGCATCGGATACTAGTAGTGTTGGGTTAACGTACCTTCATCTGTTCAATCCGGGCCTTCAGCTGACTCGTCACCTCTGCTGCCCTTCTCCAACTCTCGGCACCATTGCCTCCAGTAGGCTGAGGCAGCGATGACATGGGCCGTTGAGAAGGTGCCGGTGCATGATCGTCATCGCGATACGAGGCAGCACTTCTAAAGCCTCGTGCGGGAGATCCACGTCCGGATGAGCTTGCGCTACCAGCATATCGCATCTCAGGGCTAAGCTTGTTACGAGGAATCATCTGCTCGCCATTTTCCTTCTCTTCAGACATACTGCTAGTGACGCTCATTCTATGGCGGCTCACTGAGGGAGGTCCATGGTCTCGGTAGACATCATCGTGTGTAGGAGAAGCAAGGCCAGGGCTGTTCATACCATTTCCAGAGCTGCCCAATCCTTCAGCACGGCTTAAAGCCTTCTTAAGTCTTTCTAGCTCGCGTCGCAGGCGGTCGTTGGTCTGTTCAGTAGCCTCTGCATCGCTTCTCGCGCGGACCAATTGTGTCTCCTTAGCCTTGATGCTCAAGACGTCTCGGGTGTGGTCTTCGATCAGGCCAGCATTCTGGTTCTTGAGCTCTTGAATCTCTGACATGAACTTGCTACGTTCCTGTCGCATCTCATCAACTTGACGGGTTAGCCGGTCGTTGGCTGCTCTAAGCTCCTCAATCTCGGCGCGCTCCACAGCAGTGAGACCGCTAGATGGAGGCGGTGAGGCTGGTGCAACTGGGGGTGAGGGTGCAGTAGGTTTGGCGAGAGAGCGTCCAGCAAGTCCACGAGAGAGACCAAGGCGAGGTTGGGCGGGTGGCGCAGGCTCGTCGTCGGGCATAACAGGAGCAGCGGGTGCTCGGCGAGGAGAGCCAGGTGCCGGAGCTCCAAGCGTCCTCTTTTGGGGACCCTTCAATCCTCCGAGTGTAGGCTTTCCAAGCCTGCCAGCGGCAGGTCGAGAGCTTGCCTGAGGAGTGGGAGGAGTGTCGTCTGGCATTACAGGAGCCGCAGCCGCAGCGGGAGCGGGCTTCTTGGCCATAGGCTTCTTTCCACCCATGACTTTCTTGGGAGGCGCCGCTTTGGGTGCAGGTGCCGCCTTGGGCTTGGGCTTCTCCTTTGCCTTGACTTCGGCGGCCTCGAAGAATTCCTTGACCTTGTTCTTGCGGATATCGTCCAGACCTTCCAGGTTAGGTGTCATAGCACGCTCACCAATAATCTTCATGATGGTACCAAGAATCTCAGCACCGCCATCTCGAAGAGCAGGGCTTGACTCGGACAAGAGCTTCTTTCCAGCCTCGCAGATGGTAGCTTGCTCGGGCTTGCTGGGCACATCTCGGGTGTTTCGTAGGCAGCGAATCAAGAATTTCATGGTACCCTCCTTGACCTGAGGGTTCTTGTTTCCAAGGTATGTGGTGATGTCCTCAAGACACTCAGTCAAATCGGTGGAGGCGAAAGCAGCGTCGAGAGCGGCGCCGAGAGCATCCGCAACAGACGCCTTCTTCTCCTTGAGTCGATCCATGATGGGCTGCATCACAACACTGCGGTACTTGGCAAAGGCCTTTCGCAAGCCCTTTGCGAGAGCCTCGATACAAAGAGCAGCTTGAGTGACGACGGCAACGTTGGCGTCTTTCATGCATTTGGCCAATCCACGACAAACTTCGTTGAAATCGGTTTCCTTGATGCGAGGAACGTTGAGTGCCTGGTGAAGGCCGTCGACGGCTTCTTTTCGATCCTTCCACTTCGAGGAGGCGAGCAGGTCGCTGAAGTTGGGCGGAATCTTCTTACTAACGTCCTGGGGTTCAGCCAAATCGAAAGCGTCGACCTCACCAACCTCTTCGCCCTCTGCTTCACCTTCTTCACCCTCTTCGCCACCTTCAGGGGCCGCGTCGAGAGCTTCTTGTTGCGATCGGAGGAGTCGTTCTTGCTTGGGAGGGCCCTCGGCCTTGATCTTCTCAAACTGCGCTTCCAAATCGGTCTGTTGGGTAGGCTTGAGCTCGCCCCAGAACATGGGCTTCATAGCCTCCCTAAGCCATCTGTAAAGTTCGACTGTCAAGTTCGTTGCTTCAGCACGGACGTTCTTGTCGGCAGCACCGAAGGCTTTGGGGAGCGCTTTGAGCACAGGTTTGGGATCGACGACCTTGCAGCCATAGTTGTGGAAGATTTGTGTAAGAGCGTTCAGTGTCGCAGCAACGTTCTTGGGAACCTTGTTGGAAAGACCGGGCAGCATGTCCTCAATGACCGGTCCAGCGACATCGAGCTCAATGTACAACAGCAAAGCTTCGATGGAGTTTTGCTTGATCGCGGCACGTGTGGAGGATAGACACTTCTCGACCATGGGTGTAATGGTCTGGTTACGCGTCCGTAGACAGCAGTCTCGGCCACCATATTTGAGGAATGCGCATAGGGCGGTGACGGCTTCTTGTTGAGCGGCGACGTTTGAATCGAGAACTGCTTTGTTCCACAGGCCGGGCTCGTTCAGAAATGGTCGGAAACAAGGATCGGACTCGTCGGGAGACTTTTCGAACTGCTTGGTTGCTTCTTCATATGCTCCTTTTCTAACCTTCCAGACCTTGTGAGCGAAGCGGTCCGCCAAGGGTATGGAGCTAAAATCTTCTTCTTCAGCCATGGTAATGTTTGAGGGTGAAAATGTGTATTGGGGAGAGGTCGAGACGGGGTATCTTTCGAGTGGATGATGTTGTTTCTTCTTGTTGTGCTTTATGAAGCGGACTAAGCGGGTAATTAGCTTATGAAATAAACGAGAGCGGCGAGGAGGATCCATCATATATATAGCTCTAGTTGGGCTCTCATAAGCGCGCGAGACGCTCTACAGGAGCAAGAACTGGCTTGATGATAATCGAGGGAATGTAAGTTGAACGTACCAGAGTTTTAAAGCAGCGGATTGAACTGCGGGTATCGAACAGAGGGAAGAGGCTTTGTCGCGTGAGTGAAAGGGCAATGGATGGATGTTCAAGAGGAAACAAAGCAGAAGTGCGTCGTTCTTTCTATAGAAGAGAGCCCAGCGCAAGGTTAGTGAATCCAAATCTGCAGAGGAACAAGCATGCGCAGCAAAGAAGCAACTGCCAAAATACTAAGTAAGCAGGGCAGGGTAAGGTAAGGTAAGAACAGGCAAGGGACTCTATTTGTTCCCAGATCCTTGTTTGTTTGGTTTGGGTGAGGGACGATCAAATGGTCCTGTTCGTTTTTTTGGAGGGGGAAGACTGAAAGTCAACAAGCGCCCGTCACCTGATTTGCAGGGGTTGAAATTGAAGTGCCTGAAATGACGGCGGGACAGAACAGAACATGGGGTTTGATTTTCAGGGACCTTACTTACAGTTTGTTTGTCTGTAGGAGAGATTGATAGGTAGTGCAGATGTTATGTCGAATTGGGAAAGACAAGAGGTATAATAAGAGTTAAATGGGTTTAGATGCTGTGCCACAGACCCTCCAAGATAGACGTTCCTGGCTTATGACTCTTGTGGTGTGTTGTCATTCAAGTGGCCCGGTTCTCTTTATTGACGCCTAATCTGCGCCATTGCCCCAGAAACAGACAGACTGCAGCCACACCAATGTCAAAACGCATCAAGATCAACACATCCAGCCAAGAAACGGTTCATAGTTAATTCATTACGGGAAAAACCACGTTTCAAAGCTGAGAATTACCTTCAGAATATTTCTAGGACCAAATCGTCAGCCACAAATCTGTCTTTTTGAACAATACCTCCCCAAGCCCCTTCAGATTGAGAAGAACAGATGTCACGCGCAAGGGACTGCTCTTACATTCCAACTATAGCTGCAAGCCTTCAGCTCAACTGCAGGGTCAAAGCTCCAACGCCATGAAATATTCCTTACACCCGATCAAAGCATTCAATCTACCCTGCTGAAGTTCGCCTTGCTTTTCATTACGCAGTAACGAACCTTCTAGTAGGCTATTGACGTGTCATGCATGCTATAAACTAAGGACTGATGTGCGTTGGTGTGCTATCCACATTCTTCAACAAGCTTGGAAAGGAATCCAAGACACATTGATTGAGGGGTAATTCTGGACATGGCAAACCCTCAGAAATGCACTAGAAGGTCCCGTCATGACTGGTCCGTGCATAAAGGTTAGAGACGGAGTCTACTGTTGCTTGTAAAGCTTGAAAGCCCAGCGTTTACATCTGCCTGTTGAGCATATGCTCGCTTCAAGGTCTTTTTGGACAAGCAAGTTTTACATCAAGTCACTTCAGGGTGGCAGATCAAGATATAGGGGGGTTTCAAAGAGAATCCCGAATGGTTCTGTTATTTCTCCTCTACGTATTTCTACCAAGAGCCTTCAACATCAGAACCCAATGTGCCGTACCATTCGTCAAGTCTCTCACGCCCGACAAGGTCCCGAATTGCTGCTGCAAGAGAGCATCTAGTAAAAGTAACCGATGATCTTGCCAGAGACGTGCTTGCGACGAGCCTGGTCATGGTCCATGATACCAGCGGAAGTGGTGAGGACGAGGTGACCGAACTGGCGGGCAGGGAGAAGTCGAACAACCCACTTCTCAAGGTCTCCCAGGCGAACGTTGAAACGAGGGCTGATGACGCCACACTTGTTCAGACTCGAATCAAGTTAGACACGCGTGAGTCGCAGAGCCAGGGGTCATAACTAACCGGCCGGTGAGTTGGACGACAATCTTGCCTCCACGGTGATCATCCACCTCTTCAAACTCCGAGACGTAGCCATGTCGCCGCATGAGCTCAAGGAACTTGACAATGACCTTGGAGGAAGGGCGAAGGATGACTTGGCGCTTGCCCTGTTTCTCGGCGTTGTTGATGCTCTTCAAAGCATCGCTAAGAACACTAGTTCGGACCATCTGGTTCGACAGGTTAAAAGATGAACCTCAAATCCTGGCTGTCAAAGTACTCACGATGGCGGTTGTTTGGAAGTTTGCAACGGCTGTTGTTTAATGCTTGCTGTCGATCGATATCGGTGTGTGGTAGGTTCTTCAGAGACGATGGAATCGTAGTCTGAAGGTACCTGCAACGGATGGCAAAGCCATCACCCGAATGAGTCCATGATTGCGGGGGTCCTGGGGAAATCTATCACCTACCTATCCGGATGAAGTGGGCGAAAGTTGGTATGTTGTTGAGTTGGTGGAGGGGAGAGTCGAACTTCTTGAAAATTATTAGCCTTATCGTTGTGCGAAGAAGCGGTCACGTGGTGATAAGTGTCTCATGCGGGCCTCTCAGACCGGTCTCCCAGCAGCGATGTAGGTAAATAGGTAGTAGAGTTCCGGGTCATCACGTGCCGATAAGATAAGACTCTTCAACATCGTCATGCCCAAGCTTCCAGTTTATTTCTAGGTCTGCCTGTCGCGTCGCAAGTATTGCTTCCCCATGCTTCAAGTGCGCTTTCGCACACGAAACTCACAAACAACATATAGAGAGTTATCAGCAGCACTCGCAAGATGAACGGTTCATCGCGCCCGTCCTTCGACCCCTCGCGCCTCACCAAAGCCGCCGCGGCCGAATATTCTTCATCAGCATCCGAATCTGAGGACGAGCATCTCGCGCCAGGTCTTGATGCCGACAACGACTTCGGTGATTTCAACCCCCGGAAGAGACGTCGTGTCGGTGGTAATAACAAAGAGAAGGCTGCGCTGGGCATCTTTGGCTCCGATAGTGAAGACGATGGCCCTGCTAGAAAGTGGAAGAGGACCACCTTGAGAAATAAAGGCATGAACTTTGTGTCAACAGGCGCAGGGAGTGACAAAGAAGATCGTGATGAAGATTCCGAAGATACTCGGCCGATGCTTGGAAGCGCAATGGACCAGGACGACCACGAAGAGGAGGAGGAGGCCAACACCGGAGTAGGACTAGGCTTCGGCGGTGTTGCACGCGGTTTTGCACAGAACGATACCCAAACCTCAAGTCGAAGCGCAAGCGCCGAAGCAACAGCTCGACCATCATTTCGAACCCGATTCGATGGCAAGAACCCTCTCGGTATGGGCTTTGTCCCATCATCAGCAAACGATCCTGTCCTCAAGAACCCGCGCGACGAGGGCTCTCCGACACCACGTAACAAGCCACAACCGAGTGCCTTTGGCGCAAAGGGCAAGACAAACCCCAAGTCTTTCGGTGCCCGGATGATGGCAAAGATGGGCTACCAGGAGGGACAAGGTCTTGGTAAGGAAGGCCAGGGCCGAAATGTCATTATTGAAGCGAACCTCCGACCGCAGGGTATTGGTCTAGGCGCTGTGAAAGAGAAGTCCGAACAAGAACGAAAGGAAGAGAAGCGACAAGCAAAATTACGAGGAGAGGAGGTTATAGATTCGGACGAAGAGGAAAAGAAGAAACGAAAGAAGGCGAAGAAGAAGTCCCTGGGAGCTGCATTTGACAGCGCGACAAGTACACCAAGACGACAGAAACCGAAATACCTTACGGCAGAGGAGCTCAAGGCTGCGGCTCCAGGCCTTCATATCCCAGATGCATTTGCCCCCATTCTCGATATGACAGGGCCAGGAAGTAAAATGCTCACATCTACGAGTGGCATCATGACACCGACAACAGGAACTGCCACGCCAGAGTCGACTGAAGTGATAGAGGCGAGGAAGCTTGTCAAGAGAGCGCAAGCAGACTTGTTAGCCTTTTCTGATGAATGGAAGAGCTTGCAAGAGAGAAAAACGTGGATAGACCTCGAGCTCAAGGAAAAAGAGCAGGACATGGATGATTTACGATCGGATTTCGAAAGATTACAGGTCTTTTCTGAGTTGGTCAGCCGAGAGCTTGCAACAGCCGACTGGGATCAAGTTATCGGGTGCTTGAAGAAGGCTCTTGAACTCAAGGCTACTACGTCAGAGATTGCCGATATTGCTGTTGCAGCTATCCATCCTTTCTTACGAGAAGGAGACTGGGATATCCTGCAAGAACCAACACGCTTCGCTTCAGATCTCAAAGAACTAAACTCACTCCTCATGCCATCGACGACAAATGGCAAATCTGTCGGCAAATGGGATTCCTCGGCAGCAGTCAATACAGACGACATCTACCGCCGCCATCACAAATCCACAACGCCGTACGAAAGCATGATGTACAAGAATTGGCTACCCAAAGCCCTAACGGCTGTCCGGTCATGGGATGTCTTTGAGCCAGAGAAAATGCTCAGTGTCATGGAGGCCTGGGATGACCTCCTGCCATCGTTTGTCCGTGCGCAATTCATCGACAACATCGCTCGGAAATTGGAAACGGCAGTGTCAGACTGGAATCCCAAAAACAGGCGTCAGCATCACAGTCTACCGCACATATGGCTATTCCCATGGCTTCAATACCTTCCCTCATATCATCTCGACCCCAAGGGAACAGGTCTTGTAGCAGACGTCAAGAGAAAGTTCAGACAACTCATCGACGTATGGGATTTCAAGGAGGGTCGCTTACCCGGTCTTACAAAATGGGAACGCATCCTTGGCGATCAATGGCGACCACTCGTGATGTCCCACGTCCTCCCGTCAATGGGCAAATATCTCCAGCGAAACTTTGTAGTCGAGCCAGCAGATCAGGAACCGAGTCTTCCTGTGCTCAGGGGTATTCTGAAATGGACGCCCACGCTCGGCCGAAGTGTTATTGCCGAGGTGCTGATACAGCACTTGTTCCCCAAGTGGCACAAGACGCTGACGGAGTGGCTGTCGCTTGACGAGGTTGACTTGGGCGAGGTGGCGGATTGGTATGCTTGGTGGAGGGGGTTGTTGCCGAAAGATGTTATGAAGGTCAAGGGCGTGAAGGCGGAGTTTGATACGGGTTTGAAGGTCATGGCGAGGGCGGTGGCAGGGGCGTGATAAGTCGTACGGAGATACGCAGATGGAGTGTCTCGGCTGAGCGGCGATAATGTAGCGTGGGAATATAGATTTGAATAGGGGTTTATAGAAATGAATCATATGGCCATCTGGATAGATGGGTCACGTTGTCGGTTGTGTCTCAACCCTGATTTTCCTCAGCTTCGGTTGTTCCGTGCGTGATGTGAGGGTCTTTTGTTGATTGTCTGATACCCCTCAAGGAGCACTTACTGGTTAGAGACTTGATCAAGTTTCCAATGGAGCTCGGGAGTGGCCGGTATGTATCAGATCCCTCCGTAAAGTGACCCTACGAACAGGGACGTAGTGACTTCAATGCCCATCCCACTCGTTCATATTCTGAACTGATACAAAAAAGGCTAACAACTATACCTTTTCCATCTCCAACGCGATGATCTACAACACAGGGAGAATTATGTACGAGTCCATAAGCGTGGCTGTCTCAATTGCCACTCGTTCCCGAAGGTCTTCATCACAAGACGCTTTCTCTATCAGCAATACAATATTTCGGTGTGACATTTAGAAGATGAAGTTTCAGATTTAGACAGATCTTCATGAAAATGTCCGTTATAAGATATTGATCTTCCTGTCGGTTGATAGAGATTAATGTGCAAGTTGAATCAAAGACATTGAGTTGCAGAATGATGCACAGGGTCCTGGAGACTCAGAAATTCAGGTCGCCAACTCCGAAGACAGAAGAGCAATGTGATATCAAAAATCCTATAAGAGGAAGCCTTTCTCACTCTTTCTGTAATCATCATCCTCATCGCACTCTTTCGTTCAAGATGCATTATCTGAAGCTCCTCCTCGCTCTTCTGCCTGCGATCATCGCTGCTCCAACCGTCACTGACGATGATGATATTATCGAAGGCGCATACATCGTCACTTTGAAACAGAAACTTGACGAGAAACAAGTCGAACAGCACATCGATTGGGTTGACGGTATCCATAACGGAAGTGTTTTCCGTCGTGCTGACGATGGCGTCAAACTGGTCTGGAACGAGACAACCTATAAAGGGTACTCTGGAGACTTTGATAAGCAGACTATCAAGGCGATTGAGAAGAGCAAAGATGTAAGTCCCCCCTTTCTGCTTCTGATTCTTGATACTGATGTTCTAGGTCCTTGCTGTTGAGCCTGTTCGCAAGATCAATCTTTACGAGACTGTCACTCAGCAGAAATCGACCTGGGGTCTTGGCTCTATCTCGCATCGCACTCCTCATTTCAACGATTACATTTATGATTCATCAGCTGGAGCTGGAACGTATGCGTATGTTGTTGATACTGGTATCAATATCGCACATGACGAGTTCCAGGGCCGGGCGGAATTGGGTTATAATGCTTATCCTGGTGTTGACTTTGTCGATGCTAACGGTCACGGGACACATTGTGCTGGTACTATTGCTGGTAAAGAGTACGGCGTGGCCAAGAGAGCGAACTTGATTGCAGTCAAGGTGTTCCACTCAGGCAGTGTAAGTTTTTCACTCCCATATCTTAGTCCTGCTGACAGCTACAGTCTCGGAGTGATATCGTGCTTGCGGGGTACAACTGGGCCGTGACCAACATCACCAATACTCCAGGCCGCAAGGAACAGGCTGTCATATCCATGTCCCTCGGCGGCGGTCGCTCAGACGCCTTCAACGCCGCCGTCCAAGCTGCCTACAGCGCCGGAATCCATACCGTGGTCGCAGCAGGAAACGACGGCGCCGACGCATACAACTACTCGCCAGCCTCGGCCCCCAACGCCACGACTGTGGGAGCAATTGACATTAACAATAACCGAGCCAGCTTCTCCAATTACGGCGAGCTCGTTGATTTGTTCGCGCCGGGCGTGAACATTAAGAGTGCTTGGAATACGGCCAACAGTGCTACCAATACCATCAGCGGTACCAGTATGGCATGTCCTCATGTTGCTGGCCTGTCGCTATATTTGAGAGCCAAGGAAGGCTTGACGACACCTGAGAGCGTGGCGAGAAGATTGAAGGAGTTGGCGACGAGTGGTGTTGTCCAGAATGTTGGTAGTGGAAGTCCAAATTTGTTGGCCTACAATGGAGTTCCTCCGAGCTAGATCAGGGATGTGTGTTTGGTGTTTGAGATGGCGATAGACATAAACGATTGGGGTATTATGGGACACTCGTTCATCTCTTAGATACATTCGTTTAAAAACTCTATGCTTTAGACATGCTTTTCTAACAATATTTATGCGATGCGTCACTGTATCATTCATTCATCGTCCTCATGATACAATTTTCAGGGAGAGATACAGGGTAAGCAAACAGCCGATGGTAACTATCACCAGAAAACTAAAAAGCCATGTGATTCACTGTTTCATGCTTTACTTGACGTTAGTGTTTAAGCTGTGCCTCGATTCCGAGCCTATTAATTGGCTGGATTATCAAGCCACGAAGAATCAAGTGAAGGTATCGATGTCAATGGTGCGAGCACATAAAACGTGGCAGGGCAGGGTTGGGATGATGAAAGAGGAAAAGAGGAGGTCCGTGATGAGATAGCCGGCTCCGGGGGGGGATCTTATAGCTCGCCAGTAATGTCACCCACTGTCCAGGAGAGAAAATGGTTGATGAACCTGTGTAACAGTCTGACCACGTTGTACAACCCACTGAATGCGTTGAACTGTGAGATTAGCTGCTGTCGTCATGCAGCGTAAATTACATTCAGATCCTTCTGCTTCTGTTCGCGGCGTTGCCCCCTTTTCCTGTTTTGATTCGAGGCCTGCTTCTCCACATAAGCCAGACGCATGCATACATCGTATGGACATGGCATTGGCAGAAATAACAAACAATAAACACAAGACAATAATATAATCGGATAAGTAATTACTGGCTCAGATAGAGTATCGTACATCAATGCGATCGTGAGAAAAAAAAAAGCTTCTGCAAGCCCAGATGTCACCCACCATCAGCTTCATCAATTCAACCGCTGCAGCCGCCACAAACATTATGTATGGAATTAATTCCCATGTGCTGAGTGTCGCGTGCGTGGGAACCTAGTCTTATCTCGGTATGAATTTTCAGCTTAGCCTCTAGTCCTGGCCTGGCTCGTGGTGTGCTGTGCTGTGCTGATTATCGTTGGCGCTCCTTGCCGCTGCCGCTGCCGCTCGCTAAACCACTGGAGGCCCTTCTGTGCTCAGCGGTTGGCCACCTACTGTTTGCCCGCTTGTGATTGTGCCCGTGCCCGTGCTTCCTCAATCAACCACTCCCAGCTCCTCTATCGTGAGAGCCTGACATCACTGCAACTGACACACGAACTGTCTGTTTGAAATATTCTTCGGAGGCTACCTCAGAGGCTTTTGCTTTTTTTTATTTTTCTATTTTCCAGGCCACCATTTGCCTGTGTTTTACCATATTCTTGGCAACGAGTTGATGCGACGCGACAGTCGTCATCTTGCTATTGCTTTGCTTCCAGGTTCTCTACCTACCACAACCAAGGCAGATTATTGATTGATTAGGCATTCTGGGAATGTTACAGTCTGACTCCTGACTACCATATTCTACTCCTTACCTGTTATTCAGCTGTACCGCTACAAAGTTTACCTGCTGAGGTGAGGCAAGTGAGTGCGCAACGACTGCTGAAACTCACTCTCCGCCCACCGACCTGACCCGCCTACGTCTGCCTGACTCAACTCGATTCGATTAAACCTGATTACATGATCCATTTCGACTCCTCCACAATCCAATCTTCAACCTTTCCCCTCCGCCAAACGCTGGTCCCGCGACAGCGACAGCGATAGCGAACATCGACCCTTCACCATGTTTTGGAGATTCGGCGGTTACGCCAACATCTCCACCATCGACACAATCCTCGATAAGCCAGACTTTACCCTCGAGGAGCTACTCGAAGAGACAGACTTGATCCAGGAGCTCAAGCAGCACAACTCAAAGCTCATCGAATACCTCCGAAGCGACAAGGTTCTCGATAATCTGCTCGAATATGTAGTCGCTCCAAAGCTCGAGACCGTCGAGTCTCCCGACGAGTCCACCGACCAAGAGGCCAAGGCTAAGAACCGCTTTCTCTCTCTCTCGCGACCGCGCGCATCATCCCGCGCGACCGACCCGGGCGACGATGAAGAGGAGCAGGAGAAGAAGCGCAATCGCTACGCTTTCGTAGCTTGCGAGATTCTTAGCTCCGATACTTGGTCCATCTACGAGGCTTTGGCTGAGAACAGACAATTGATTCGCGATTTTTGGAACTTCTTGTCCCGCCCTGCCCCGCTCGATCCCCTCCAGGCGAGCTACTTCACAAAAGTCAATGAGTCTCTGTTTGAGAAGAAGACCGAGGATATGATGGAATTATTGACGACTCTTCCCGATGCTGTCCCTAATTTACTCAAGCATGTAGAGTGTCCTATGGTCATGGACCTACTGCTCAAAATCATCGCCCTCGATCGTAACGAGGGTGGCCAGGGTGTGGTCGAGGTGCGAAATCTCCCGACTAATCTAATGCATCTGTGCTAACATCATGGCTTCAGTGGTTGTACTCCAAGGACATCATCCCGAGCCTCCTCTCATGCCTCAGCCCCGAGAACAACTGGGTTGTGCAAACCGCCGCAGGTGACTTCATCAAGGCCATCATCACCATCTCTGCCAATGCCTCGCAGAATGAGCAACAGTGCATCGGCCCTAACGAGCTCACCCGTCAGCTTGTTTCCAAGCCATGCATCGAGCAGCTTATTGGTTACATGCTTGGCGGCGGCAACCCTCTGACTGTTGGTGTTGGTATCATTATTGAAGTAATTCGAAAGAACAACTCCGATTATGATCCCGATATGGGCACAGAGGCAAGCGCTGCGCCTTCCAGCCGCGATCCCATCTACCTGGGCACCCTTCTTCGCATGTTCGCCGAGAATGTCCCCAAGTTCATGAATCTGATTATGGATGTTCCCTCCAAGAAGGAGAAGATTGACTCGACCTTTGGCGTCAAGCTCGAGCCCCTTGGCTTTGATCGATTTAAGACATGCGAGCTCATGGCCGAGTTGTTGCACTGCAGTAACATGGGCTTGTTGAATGAGCCGGGTTCCGAGGAGCTGACAGCTCAGCGTGATATCGAGCGACAACGTCTTCGTACTGAGGGCAAGTTGGCGCCGGTCAAGGAGGAGGATCACTCCACTGACGACTTGACCATGCGAAGCGCTGCACCTGAAGAGAAGAGACGTCTCGAGGTCACTAACGCTGACGACGATGGTTTCGAGGAGGTTGAGCCCAGCAAGGAGATGAGTGAGGATACTTCTCATGAGTTTGTCAAGGCTGAAGACGACATTCCTGGTGCTTCTACAACATCTCTCAGCAAGGATGAGGATGACTTTGTAGATGAGCCGCTCAGCCCTCCTCAGACGGGTGCCAAGGATGATGAGACACGATTCGATGAGCCGGATTTGATGGTTGCGCCCTTATCGCCCACAAAGATTAAGACCGCTGAACACGCATCTACAGAGCCTGCTAAGGCTGATTCAACTGAGAAGCCCGAAGCTAAGGAGTCTAGCAGCGAGAAAACCGAAAAGACCGAAGAGCCCAAGCCCAAGACGGTGGCAGAGGATGTTTCAAAGGAGGATACCTCTGACTCTTCAGCTATCCTGACTCCTGCACCATCCGAGCCAGAGTCCAAGGCTGAGTCTACGGATGTCTCCATCAAGGTTGAGGAACAGCCTAGAGGTATCTCTCCCCAGCCAGACGACATGCCTGCACCTCTTTTCTCTGCTCCTCCTCCACCGGAATCTGGAGCCGATCGCCCACCACAAGCGGCCGAAAAGGTAGCTGGTGATGCTCAAGCTGCGACAGCTGAGACCTCTGCCACGGAAACAAAGACCGAGGAGGTCAAGGAGGATAAGCCTAAGGAGGAGCAGGCTACGGGTCAGGCTACGGAGGAGCCCGTTGTTGGAGATTTCCTAAAGCTTCAATTCGTTGAACACCGTGTTGTTCCAACCATTCTTGTAAGTCAACCATGCCCTCTACTGATTGCTATCTAACATGGCCAGAACTTCTTCTTTGCATACCCCTGGAACAACTTCCTGCATAATGTTGTGTACGATATCGTTCAGCAAGTTTTCAACGGTCCCATGGACCGCAGCTACAACCCCACATTGGCCGTTTCACTGTTCGAAGCTGCCGATGTCACAAGTGCCATCATCAACGGCCAAAAGGCCAGCGACGAGTCTCAGGCCAAGACGAAGACCCGCATGGGATACATGGGTCACCTTACCCTCATTGCTGAGGAGGTTGTCAAGTTCACCGAGCGCCACCCTCCGGAGCTCCTCTCGGAGACTGTCCTTGACCGAGTCATGAGCCAGGAATGGATAAGTTACGTTGAGGGATCACTCGCCGAGACACGCGAGCGAGACAATGCCATCCTTGGTGGTGTACGACCAGAGGTAGCTATGGGTAACCGGTCAATGGGTGGCAGTGGGCTTGGCGGCGTCGGCCTTTCTGGCTTGAGCGGAGGCTCTGGCGGTGGTGGTTCCAGTGCACTTGCGGAAGCTGGCCTTAACGGAGGAATAGAGCTCAGCCAGGACAGCGGAAATGGCATCGGTCCTTTCACTATCAGTGGGGCCACATTAATGTCCGGCTTTGGCAGCAGTAGCGATGAGGAGGATGAAGATGGGGACGAAAACGAGGAGGATGTCAATTCCGAGGTGAGTGGTGTTTCCGCTGAAGCTGAAGACGATGGTTCGGATCACGGCATCCCTGGATACCCTGGCATCGCAGAAACACTGGAGGATGTGATTATGCGGTCTCCTGAGACTTTTGCATCACAATTTCCTGACTTGGATTATCCGGAGGACGTCACAAGGGGGTCTCCTATGGACTTGGACGAAACTGTAGCACACCATCAGCGCTCATCCCAAGATGAAGAGCAACAGCACGCTGAGCAGGTTGAGGATGTCTCAAAACCAGAAGGCAGCCCTTAGGAGGACGTACCTTACTGGGGAACACTCGATCGTCCACGTACCAGACGAGAGAGGCGAGACAGGCGACGCCCTGAGATGCTGCGACTTGACGACCTTGAGACCTTCGAGGACGTCGAGGTTGAAGAGCTCATGAAGCTGCTGACGACACCGAGGTTTTGAGACATTTATACCAGGCGTTGTGGGATAGAAGGGGCGGGTGGATGGCTCGGGGGATTATCATGTAAGGTCTGGATTGACCTAGTTTGGGATCTGTATAGAATAATGATTGGTAACGGAGACAAGAGTTAGGAGTACACGCTGCTACGAAGGAACGAAATGGAAAGGAGGATCAAGCTTCGATGCCAGTGTTTTCAGGACGCCTTTCCCTCCGACTCATCTCAACTCATCTATCACATCTCCTAGTGTCAACTGATCATTTCACCCATGAGCGCCTCGTACTAACGAGACATTTCTAGTTCCGAGCTTACACGGACCCCTTGAACTCGGGATCAATGGAGCCTCCATCGATTCCCCCACCACCTCCACCTCCCCCGCCGCTGAACATCCCCCCCTCTAGGGCGCGACTCCAACTGGCGGCTCGACTGGCGATGCATCAGAAGAACAACCAAGCACAATCATCTGGAAATTTAAGTAACGACGATGATGACGATGACGAAAACCCTACAGATCCGTTTGCCGATACAGAAGAAGACTTTGATGATGATGATCAGACGCAAGGTGATGAGAAGGGTGCATGGTGGAGAGATGTGGTGAGGGATCGTGGAGGCAAGCCAGATGGGAATGAATCAGACGACGAGCGTGATGACGATGATGACGATGAGTTTGGAGATTTTGCTATGCCAGAAGACGATGCTCAGAACGTTATAAGACCTCAACCTGTGAATCCTGCAAAGGAGGGTTCGGCTTCAACGAGGGGGTTGAGTGGACTATGGCCATTTGGACTGTCAAAGGCGGAGAAGGAAAAGGAGGGGAGTAGACAGGCTGCTGAGGAGGGGAAGGATGATGAAGTCAAGGCTGTGGAAGTTAAGGAGGCCAAGAGACGAACGAGTATTGAGGATCCTGATGATGATGAGGTTGTGGTTTAGATACCTGAGATGGGGGGATTAATGGTGTACGATATGAATATAGGAATTGCTATGAGTTATGTGTATGTAGAATTGCATCAAGGCAGTTGTTTCAATGCGTAGTGTGCGTTGATGGGTGTAAGCAGTGCTTGGGGTGTTGTGGATTGCTGAGATGCTCTATCTAGTGTGCTGTTTCTCTGTAGAGAGAGGGTTGGGTTTTCAGGAATGTGACCATCTATCTCTCAGTGCTCAGTGTTATCGTAGTCTCTCGTATCAGCCCCCAGAAAGACTAATAATACACGAAACGTTGGAATTGGGAGGATTGGAACCCCTGAATCACAGCTCTCAGGCGCTTAGACATGACGGGGTCCGTGTCTTGGAGCGTGAGGACTAAAACGGCCCCAGCTCATCTCGCTTATAGCCTTATCTCGCTTGTAGCCGAGGACTCCCGTCTCGGAAACACGGGAAGTCCTTGTTTAAAAGGGAAATCATACTCCGTATTCAACAATTATTTTGTTCTTCAAACTTACGCATGGGACGAGGGTTTGTTAGTTTGTTTTAAGTTCAGAACGGGAGAGAAGACGGGATGAAAGGGATAGGATGTCTTAGGGAAAAGCTTAATGTTGAGTGTTTAATCTCGGTAAGTTCGCCCTGCAGATCTGGACCAAAGTTCTCTTTTTTTGTCGCTTTTCGCCAAGGTAAGGAGTAAGGATCTGATAATAATAGGTATAAGGCCAGGTGTCGGTTAACTTGGGGGTATCAGGTCTGAATGTAACTTGAGACTTGCAGCTGCGAGGGGGGCCAAAGGATGATAGAGAGTAAAAGGGGAACAGGAACAGTTGCGATAATAGAGTTGGGGGTTAATCCTTCAATACGAATGTGCTATGACGAACTCTAACAGAGTGAGTTTGGAGTTGAGGTCCGAGGGTATCAGTCGTGTTAATTGATGAAGAGTAACATCGTCGTGAAGATCAAAGAACATCAGTATTTTAATTCTGTCAGCTTGAAACAACTTAATTCAGTTCTCTGACTTTACCACTTTATGCGGGCTCTCAATCTCGGTGGTTGTCAGAGCCAAGTAAATAGGAGCAGACGCGCATTGCGGCACGTCATGGCGTGGTTATGGAGTATTGATCACGGTCTCAATTCGCTGCGGCCTAGAGTCACGGGTACTTGAGCCTTGTGCTTGGACTCGTTGGGTCTGGAGTAGCTTGTACAAAGGATATTTTGGGGGCTATGAGTTGGAGACAGGATTCAGGATTTGGGATGGTTTGAGGATGGAGGGCATGTCATAGAAGACTACGCATAAAACAAGAGAAGAGAAAATGGTAGAATAACTCGAGGATCGCATCTTCAATTAGTGACTCGGATCTTTTGATAACATCATCAGTTCAATACAATGTCTCCCCAAAGACCAAGCCTACCAAGGCTCATGACCGACTTGTCCCACGACTCACCAGACCAACTCATAGAAGCGATAGCCTCAACACTGTCAATATCGCGCGAAGACATTCTTCTCTTTGATTCATTCACCGAACTAGGCGGCGATGAAGAAGCAGCAGAACTCGTCCGTCAAACATGTCAAAGCAAAGGTTTTGATATCAAAAGCGACGACATAATGGCGTGTCAAACACTAGCCGAGCTTCAGACAAGATGCACCCCGAAATCCAACGCCAGGTCTGACTCGGTAGACTCTTATTCCTCGTCGTCCAGCGGAAGTGTTGGGGGGGTTAACGTTAACGTTAGTGGTAGGGCTGCAGGGGGAAGCTCAGCAGCAGTGGACCCTAATTTGGAGAGCTTACTGGAGTCATTTCCCAGCGTCAGCAGCGTGTGCATGGTCTGGCCCAGAGCAGGCCCATTCGACGGCCAACTCGTTGCTCTTATTAAGATCGGCTCTACGACCTCTAAACCTCTACCTATCGACTTTGTCAGGGACGAGATTTCTTCACTTCGCATGGCCGTGCAGCAGCCCCAGATATGGATTCCCGCCGACTTTGACTTTGACTTGGGCGACAGACGTGGCGCGCAAACATGGGTGCAGAACATGGACGAGATTACCTACAAGGAAGTCATGAAGCTTCAGATTCCTACGCGACGGCGGGTGGTGACGAGGGAGGTGAGTAGCAGGGTGGGGAGTGAGGATCTGGAGGTGTTTCCGATGAGTGCGATGCAGCGGGTTTATCTGGCTGCTGTTGGGGATGAGAGTCGGTGGACGAAGGGTTTGATGGTTAGGGTGAAAGGCGGTGCGGAGCCCGTTGATGTGGACGCTGCGATTGAAGCCATCGTCGCTCGGCATGACATGCTCAGAGCACGATTCGTCAAGGGCGATGAGTGGATGCAGTGTGTTACTCCCAACGGCACGAATTCTTACACTCTTTCGCATCACGTTGATGTCGGGGAGGACGAGATGCTCACACTCATCAACGAAACTGAAGAAGCGATTGATCCATTCGATGGTCCCGTTTTTGCGGCAATGTACATTCACAACCAGGACAAGCAGATGCTATACCTCGTGGCGCACCAACTCATCCTCGATTCACTTTCCTGGAGGATCATTCTCAGCGATCTGGAAGAGTTGCTCCAAAAAGGCACGCTTTTGTCGGAAGGCAGTGTGTCGTTTGAGCGGTGGATCGAACATCAGGGCCATGAGATGGAGCAGAGGTTATTTGAGCAGACACTTCCTTTTGATGTCTTCTCTGCGGATCTGGAGTATTGGGATCTGGATCACCAAGAGAATACATACGGAATCTCAGACCGCGTGTCGTTTCAAATCACCGCGGAGCAGGCGTATTCTCTAGAGCAATCGTCAGCGCAGGTGTTGAGAACGGATTCGGCAGATGTGATACTCGCTGCATTACTCCTCTCGTTCTGCCAGGTCTTTCCTGATAGAGTGCTACCGACGTTGTGGAAGCAGGAAAATGGACGGGATGCTTCAGAGGGGGATTTCAACATCTTGGAAACGGTTGGATGGTTCGCTTCACTGTGTCCCATGGGCGTGTCTGTTAATCCAGATACGGATTTGATCGGGGTTATTACTTTGATCAAGGATACGAGGAGGAGTATTCCAAGATCAGGGGTGCCGTTCTTCAATTCTGAGTTTTCATCATCGCAAGGCGCTGCGATGAACATCCCCCTCGAAATCATCTTCAACACAATCGACACCGCGAAACAACTTCAACGAAAGAATGGATTGTTAGAACCTATCGCTATACCTGGCCAATCTCATTTTAAATCCACCACCGGATCCGACGTCGGAAGAATCGCTTTGTTTGAAGTCTCAGCGATGATGGATAACTCTGGAGGTCAGATCGACGTGGTGTACAACAAAACCTGCAAATTCCAGGATAAGATCCAGACGTGGATTCAAGTCTTTGAGTATCAACTCCTCGAAGCCATCACAAAACTCGAATCCCACGAACCACAACTCACACTCTCCGACATTCCTTTAATCCAATCGTCGTACCAAGCTCTTGAGCGACTCACATCAGATCGAAGGATCAACATCAAAGACATTGAGACGATACAGCCCATCACACCAGCCCAGCAAGAACTCCTCATCGCACAATCGCAAATCAGCGAATCTTTTTACGTCCACGTCTCTTATGAACTCACAGGCTTGAGTCACATTATCGATGTCACGAGGTTATGTGAGGCTTGGGAGGTCATCGTTGCTAACACACCTGCTCTGCGGAGTATCTTTATCGATGCTATTTCGAGAGAGGGCTTGTTTGATCAAGTTGTGCTGAAAAAGATTTCACCGAATATTTTATTCATTGAGACGATGGACCCGAGAGAAGCGATTGGGACGTTGCCAGGGTTGAATATGGGGTTTGGAGAGCCGAGACATAGACTCTCGGTGTGTTATAACCCTGAGGGGATGGTTGTGAGGCTCGATGCTAGCCAGGCACTCTGCGATGTAAGTCCCCATTCACATACTGTCAAGTAAGGTGTTAACCGTGATAGTTACCGAGTCTTCATCTCTTGATAACAGAACTGAGCCGTGTATACTCGGGTCAAGATCCACAGGACAACTCATCGCTTCACAACACATATCTCCACCAAATAGCCTCCATCGACACAGCCTACAGTCTCGAAGTATGGAAAACGAGCCTCTCCTACGCAAGACCATGCATCTTCCCACCGCTCTCAGCAAACACAAAGGATATCTTGCACACCACCCCCTTTGATCTCGACATCCCGACCATGCAGATGCGCATGTTCTGCCAACAGAACCAAGTCCACGCCCAAGCTGTCTTCCAACTTGCCTGGGCTCTCGTCCTTCGTGCCTTTGTAGGCATGGACGCTGTTACCTTTGGGTATCAGTTCTCCGCACGTGATGAGCAGCTCCTCTGTGGGATTGAAGAAATGGTCGGTAGTTTTGCGACCATTTTGCCGTGCTATGTCGAGATGCCGCCTCCTGCTTCGCTGGGACAGTGTCTTGCTGTTGTGGGTGAAGGGTATGCTAATGCGAGGAAGCATGATAATCTCACCATGTCTGAGGTCCAGCATGCGTTGGGGCTCAAGGATAAGAGGTTGTTTAACACTTGTCTTTACTTTCATGAGGAGAATAACCTTGTTGCTGGCGATGAGTTGATTACATCGCTTTTGACGTCTGGGCGCAAGACGGATTGTGATGTGTCGCTTACGCTTATGTTTATCAACGATCGGTTACACGTCAACTTTGCATCTCGACATCTTTCAACTTCTCACATTCAGAGTGTTATGAATAGTTTTCACTCCGCGCTCACTCAAATCCTCACGACACCCCAGAAACTCATCGTGGAGACAGATCTTCTTACAGATAGGGACTACGCCCAACTCGTCGTTCAAGACTGGACCACCCAATCTCAAAAGATCTCATCCTGTCTTCATGATATTATTCTTCAGCATAGTCTTCTTCGTCCAGACGCAGAAGCTGTTTGTTCCTGGGACGGCGACATAACATACGCGCAACTCTCAACGCTCGTCTCACGACTGAAAACATATCTCGTCAATCTCGGTGTCGGGCCTGGAACGATAGTTCCCGTCGTTCTAGAGAAGAATCATTGGGCACCTGTCATCATCCTCGCTGTTCTTTCGGCCGGTGCTAGTTTCGCGGCGTTGGATTCACAGGATGCTAGTACGGTCAAGTCGACTATTGATTACCTCAATCCACACATCGTTCTGGCGACTGAGACTGCGTGGAAGGACTTGAGCTCGTTGGCGATCAATCTTGTCATTGTTAACGATACCTTCTTTGCAATGCTTACGCCGTATCTTTCGACGATGGGACAAGAGGCAAGTCCTGACCATGCAGCGTGTGTGTTTGTCACGCCCAAGAAATCGCGGAGTATTTTCTTCACGCATTCGTCGTTGCTCTCAGCCTTCTTCGCCCAAGGGCCAGCGCTAAAGCTCAACAGCGAAAGTCGTGTTCTTCAGCTCTCAGCCTTCAACGTCGACATCTCCCTGGTGGAAATTCTTGGAACGTTGGTTCACGGTGGTTGTGTCTGTATTCCTTCACCGCAAGAACGAAGTAACGACATCGCTAGTGCCATGGCTCGAATGGATGTTACGTGGTCGTACATGACGAGTCTGATCGCGAGGAGCATCCATCCAGATTCGGTGCCGAGCCTACGAACGCTGTGCTTTCGGACGAGAAAACTTGATCCTGATACGTACATGCCGTGGCTGGAAGATCATGATATTCTTCTTGCGTACGGCGCACCGGATATTTGTCCCCTCGGTATTTCAGTAACCGAAGTTGAAAGGGACAACAGTTTGGACGTCATTACACCACCGGTCACCGGTCGATTTTGGGTTCTTAATCCTGATAATCACAAGAAACTCATGCCTGTCGGTGCGATTGGTGAATTGGCCATCGACAGTCCTCTCGTCACGCCTCATCGCTTTGCATTGGACAGGCCTCTCGTTGCACCAGATTTAGACGGTGATCGACAGAGGCCTCGGTATCTCAAGACAGGACATCGTGTACGCTATCTCGACGATGGAAACATCCAGTTCATTTCCAGCGTTCGCGATGAAGTTAGAGTCGGCGGCCTGATGGTCGACGTCGCGCAAGTTGAACAACTCATGCGTCGTTGTCTAGGCCAGGGCATTGATGTGGTCGTTGACTCAATCACCATGCGCGACACAGGCCCTTTACTAGCTGCGTTTCTTCAACTTGGTCACGCTATGCAGCCGAATGAGAATCTTCACACCCTCACCCCCGAGACTCGGGAGCGGATGTACATTGCCAAGAAGACGTTTGAAGCATCCCTCGAGAACCCAACGTCCAACACACCCCGTCTTCCACGGCACTCTATCCCTGCAGTGTTTATTCCTGTCAGAGCGTTTCCAATGTCAACGTCTCTGAAAGTCAACCGACGAAAACTCCAGCGCAGCGTCGCTAATCTCTCAACACATGATGTTCTCCTAATGTCGCACGTTCCTAACCCAGGCGAAATCCAACGTGTAACTCTCTCGCAGAAACCCCTTCCCCTCACAGGCCCTGAAGAAGCAATGCGGGAGATGTGGGCAAACACCCTTGGTATCTCTGTTTCTGCTGTCAAAGGCTCAAGTACCTTCTCATCAGTCGGCGGGAACAAGTACCTCGCTGCTCATCTCGTCATCACAGCTCGCAAAAGCGGTGTTTACATTTCACTATCTGATCTCTTGGGCGAACGTACACTGACCGAGATATGTCGCTCTGCTGAGTCTTCAACAAAGAGACCCTCGGCTCGAAAACAAGTCGCGAGGAAGATTGATACCAAATTCGTCAGGGAAGTCATCGCGCCGCAGCTTGGAGTTTCTTCACCTGATGTCCTCGACTTTGCTGAAGCATCCTCCCAGCAAGTTCGTGCTCTTGAACTGGGAATGTTTCCAAACAGAGCTGATATAATCTGTCTTGCCCTTCGTTTCAACGGCCCCATCGATACAGCGCGTCTAGAAACTGCGTGCAAAGGCCTGAGCGACATGCACGCTATTCTCAACGTAGCGTTCATCACTCACTTGCACACTGTTTATCAAGTCCACTGCGCTTCTTTCAAGCCCCCGTTCTCAACGATTTCTTGCAGTACAGGCTCTCTTGAAGAAGTCACGCAGAATCTCATCAAGGAGCATCAATCTTTGCCTTTTGACCCAACAACCCCTGTCACCAACTTTGCATTCTTAAATGCAGAACAGCAAGGATGCTTGGTTATTCGTCTGAGTACATCTCAGATCGACGATATAGCAGCCCACTTACTCGTTCACGAACTTACTTCTCTCTATGAAGGAGACGATACGACTGATGTACCGAGATCTTCATATCTTGACTACACACGCGCTTCACAAGTAACGCGTGCTCAAGGTCTAGAATACTGGAATGTTCAACTTGAGAATGCAAAGATGACAAAGATCATCGCTCACACACGCCCCGTCGCTCCAGCGTCTTTATCTGAGATTCGAACGGTAAAACATACAACGTCTCTAGGCCATCTATCCTCCTACGGCATGACTCCCGACGCAGCGCTCAAAGCATCATGGGCCATCGTCCTCTCTACACTCTCATCCTCCCACGATGTTCTCTTCGGCGAAGTAATACACACTGCAGCCCCTGATATCGTCGGTCCCATGACAAACATCCTCCCAGTACGAGTTCAATTCCCGTCTAGTCACAGCACACCCCTCGATCTCATGAACTGCATCCAACTCCAGCGCCAATCCCACTCTCGCTTTGAAACATTCGGGTTTCAAGAACTCGTCAACAAATGCACAAACTGGCGCGCCTGCACACGCTTCAGCAGCGTTGTAGAGCACCACATTCCTGGGCCGCACGATGGATCGTCGACGATGAATATCGACGGTGCGACGTTTACGTACAAGATGGTAGAAGCGTGGACGAGGGACTTTCCAGATCTTTTTGTAAGATCGAGTACCGAGGCGAATGATCGTCTTGTTCTGGAGATCAAGTACTCTGAGGAACGACTCACCACCGCTTTTGTTCAGAATTGCTTGAGTTTGCTCGTTGCGGCTTGGGAGACTATCACGCATCCTGAGACGATCCATCAGCCCATGATTCACTCATCAGATGAGATTTCGAGATCACAAAGGCAGATCCCTTTGCCTGCGAAGCAACCCCCTCAAGGTCCACCAGTTGAATCGCTCGATGCGTCTCAACGCAAGGATCTTCAGGTCTCTATCGTCAAGGCCTGGGACAAAGTCATAAAACCCTCTTCCACAAGCATCCCAAAGGATAAAATCCCCACGACACCATTCTACACTATTTCTGGCTGCATTCTTCCCGCACACACCCTCACAGCCGAGCTCAACAACGTCCTCCCCGTTAGCATCACACTAGAAGACGTTTTGGCCCATCCAAGCATGCACGCCCAACTCGAGCTCGTAACACGTCTTCTCCCTCCCAAGTCAGACTCTGGGTCTTTACTCCGCCCAAAGTCCAAATCCGGTCCTGAGCGCTCAACGACAACAGCACTTCGCAACGGACTACGAAATCTCAAGAACAGAAATAGCATGCTAAGTCTGAAAAGCAGCTGGATCAAGAACAAGCGTCCCTCAACGGCGCATTCAGACGATGAGCCTGTTCCTGTTATCCCAGAGACGGTGCCGGAAGTACCCGTTCAAGTCCTCTCCCCCATCCCGATGATTGTAATTCCCGAGATTGGGTCTTCAGATACACCCGTTAGTCCAAGTGGGCCAATGTACGAACTCGACGGTGGCCCTGTCATCGGCGATAGGCGAAGTAGCGGAGGATCATCGTGGAGAACAGTTGAAGAGGGAAGTCTGATGAGTCCTGTCAGCCCAGTGAGTCCAGGGCGGAGGGTGTCGACATGGGGCAGTATGTTTGAACTGCCCATGAGAGGGCGATCGCCATTTGGAAACAGATCACCGAGATGATACTGAGTACTCACTCGTTGTGATTTCTTATGTGGTGCTATGCCTGTTGAGGCTCATGGATAATGATGATGATGTCTTATTTCTTAGTTTTGGTAATATGTAGACAATAGTGAAGGATACCCATTGAATCAACTTCAGCTCGCTTGTAAACAACCATGGCTGTACGAGTAAATGAGTCCAAACTGCAGACTTTGAAGAACTGATTCAACTAACACCATGCTAGTCCCCGGCATCACTATACCATACGCCAAACACCAAAACTTGTAAACAAATTGTCCTCGACTACAACCTCTTGGTTTTTTTATACAATATCTGTCTCAACAGACAAACAATCTCTATGTCAATGCAACCGGGGTATATAAATCTTCCAGGTAATTCAAAAATGTCCCAATACAAATAAACGCACGCTCAAATCCCATATACATTGCGCCAAATCATCATATCGTGATGCCTCCAGTCAAGGCAGCTAGTGGAATTCACCCTCCCGAGGACCGAAGTAATCTGTGCCCTCGAGAGGTTGGAGGGGACAGGCGTCGTCCTCGCATCCCACGTAGCCAACTGTGTTGCCCCACCAGTTGAACTCGGTGCCTTCAAGCTGGAGGGAGAAGAAGATGATGATGCCTGCAATGGCGATACCGCAGGACCAGGCTGCAGAGAGCACGAAGTTGTACTGCGACTGTTAGTATTGGTTTGGGAGTCTCTGATGAGAGGAGAACTTACTTTAGACCACAAGCCGAGGTAGCGCGACTTGAGATAAATCCAGGAAAAGTACGCGATGGGTACCGAGGGCCAGACATACGACATGTTGTAAGGTGCCCAAACGATGCCTCCATACATGATAGCCACAGGGTGAATCTGTCTTGTCCAGGTCCAATTGGGGAACCTCTTGTTGATAGCCCAAACAGCCAGTACAACCACAACACCCAGAGGGAAACCGATCAAGACCTCAGTGTAGAGACCGTTCTTTCCAAAGATCTTGCTGGGTCCAACAGTGCCCCAGAGAACTGAAGCAGTGAAGAAGGTGTTGACACTGGGGCAAGTCATCTTCCATCGGGCATCCTCGGTGCAGACTCCCTCGATCTGGGTCATCTGAAAGTTGAGAACACCAACGCAGACAAAGGTGCTGATGAAAGTAGCGATGATCTGAGCGAAGAAGGTGTGTCGAGGAGGGATCTTGACGTAGTGAGCGAGCTTGAGATCGTTGGAGAACATGACAGCGTGGGCGCAGGTGACGTAGCCGAAAGACTTGAAGTAGTTCATGGCCAGGGCATTGCCTTCAACGAAAGAACCTCCAATAAACTCGGCGAGAACTGTCAGAGTGACCTCGATACCAGTCATGGCCTTGATGATACCGACGGGGATGACAAAGACAAGACAAAGTGCAAGACCGTAGAAAATGACACCAGGCGAAGTGTGGGTGTCCCAGCCAGCAATACCAGAAATACCAAATGCAATAGCGCAAACAAGGCAAACCATGTACCACCACTCAGGGACTTCACGGTAGGCCTTCATGAGACGAGTGTGAACGTCGAGATCGTGAACCTCCTCGGCTCGCTTTGACTTCCTCCTGAAGCTGTTGAAAAGACCCTTGAAGCCAGTAACAATTTCGCGTCGATGGAACAGAAGAGCATAGGTAAGGGTCGAAGTGTAGATACCGAAGAAGAAGATGTAGATGGTAACGTTTCCAGCGCCCAAGAAAGGAGGAGAGTAGTTGGCGTATTTATCGGCATCGAAGAGTCCTCGGTCGTTGATAGCTCGAGTGACGTTGTACAGCTCGCCCCATCGGTCGTAGACACGGTTGGTGTTGATGGGAAGATATCCAGTGTTGTAAATGTTGGAGTACCAGAGGCCGAGAACCACCCACATGGAGATGAAGGCGCCAACAAATCGGTTGAAAGTGCTGAAGAAAGGAACCATAAGCGGGTCAGCAGAGTCCCAGAGGAGAACGTTCCAATCCCAGGTTGGAAATGGGTTGATGCCAAGACCATTGTTGAAACCGGTGATGGTGTTGAGGTCACGGTTATAGGGATCAATCCAAGACATCCAGCTGAAGTTGGAGAGCGAGGTCCAGATGTAGTTGGGGAACCAGAACCAGACAAACATAGCGCCAAACATGACATAAAAGAACTTGATACGAGACACTCGCCAGATCTTGCCAAAGGGACCCTGCACCGGGGAGTTGTTGTCGGTATGGAAAGCCGAGTTGAGCGCAATAGTAACCAAAGACGCAGGCCAAACGCAGTAAGATGGATAAACGAGGAAGCGACGACAGACACCAGCCATTCCATAGCCGATAAAGTTGGTGCTCAGCGCGATCAAGATCTGGTAGGCGAAGTGGGAGGCATATGGCTGGTTGAAGTACTGGGGCAGATACTGGACCCAGATGATCAGGTTGGTATAGGGAGTGTTATACGCGACGTTGGCCATGATGGTGATGAGCATATGCTCCTTCTTGGAAAAGGGACCTGGGTTGAGAGAATGGCGCACACCGAAGAGGGTGATGCCGTAGTCAGGAAGCCACCTTTCAAAACCTTTGCCAATTGGGTATGAGAGCAGCTGAGCGACATTGGCCATGATGCGAATGGCAGGTTGGCGAATATCGAAAAGCTGGTTGGTGAAAGCAAGAAGCATTGAAAAGACGAGACCAATTGTCCAACTTCGAATGGTTGATGAAGGGATGGAAGTATCATCCTTGTTCTCGACGACGGCACGAACTTCGGCGTAAGGGCTGTTATTTGTGATGAGAGCAGCCTCGAGTTTCATCTCCTGCACCAGACTCTCGTGCTTCTCGGGATTTGTAAAGAGTTCATCGTTCTCAAGGAAGGCCTTGATCTTCTGGATAACTACGAGTGGGAAGTTGGGATCTTTCTCGTGGATGCGATAAACGCGAGCCATTATGTGGCGCACATCTTCAAGTGTGTACTTTGAGGCCAGTTCGCGAGCCTCGAGCAGGTCATCTTCGGTGACGTGAAGGTCCTGCTCGGTTGTTTGGAAGTCGGGCATGTCATCCTGATCGTAGGAGAAAGACTGTTGAGGTCCTATGTGTCAGTCTAATTGATCCGCAGTAGGTGCATACCCAAATCAAGCAAGTAGCGCAAAGCAAAGCAAGGCAATGTGACTTGACTCACCTCGTCAAACTCGGATGATGAATCGCTGGCGACATTGTGCTGGTGCTGAGCCGGAGGCAATGGGTCAAGAGGGATCTCTTGAGCCACTCCTGTGGAAACCCTCTTTTCGTTGTCGGCCATGGCCAAAGGCCTCCTTTCGGCAATGGATCTTAAATTCCACCAATCTTAATAGCCGTACCAAAGTCCCTCGACCTGGGGTCGCTCTTTATGCGTCTTTGGTCGATTGCGCGAATGGAAGAATTGACTAAGGCGATGATGATGGCCAAGCGACAAACGTTGATGCGTGAATTCAAATCGTGTTCAGGAACTCGAAGTGGTCGTGGTGGTGCTATTGAGGCGATTGTAGCGGTTGACAAGAACGAAAGAGTGACGAGATGGCGCGATGGAACAAGGCTCGCGGATGAACGAGAACGGGGGGAGCCGGTATTGAATACGTTTTACCACGGGTTGAAGTGAGTGGTAAAAAGCAGGTATTCTAGCGTAGGCACGTTGCGTGGGTGGTCGAATCGAGAGTCGAGCCGAGTCTAGACGAGTGGAACAAGGTACGCGTGGCGCTGCCGTCGGTAGATAACTCTCAGCTGGCAGGTATCGCGAGAAAGGAAGTCCAGGGGAAATAAAAGCGAAGCCGAGCCCAGGATGGGGAGAAGAGAGGCCCGTGAAGGATACGAAAGAGGTGACGAAGAAGAGGAGGAGAAGATCGGAGTCCGGCAAAGAGCCAAGTCAAGCGTGCGTGCGTGAGGGAGAGTGAGAGCGAAATGGAAATGACGGGATGGACGAGATTCGCAAAGCAATTGGACCAGAAGCAAGGGCCCTGAAGTGAAAGAGAGTTAGTTACAGTGAGAAGACACGGGGAGCGTTAGGGGAGTTGGACGGACGGGCTGGTCTGTGGCGGGACCTGGAGAGACGGACGCAAGACAGGGCAGGTCAGGATTTTCGGTGGAGAATTGGGAGAGAGTAGATGGTATCTGATTGGTCAGGAGAGAGACGAGCCGGGGGGCTTGGGCTTGCAAAGAACCCCCAAAAAAAGGCTCGGGCTCGGAACTAGGGAGCCGTAGTCCAAAAGCAAGCAACCCAACGGCAAAGACGGCAGAAGATACTTGCCGGGTATCACTCTGAGAGATATTGGCAGGTACCTCATTCATCAAGCACTGAGCACCTCAGGCAGGGCGATGTCTCTGGTTTGGTCTCTCTACCATAGATACTCACTATATTTTCGTCTTGGCTCTACTGACTGACCACTCTGTCTGTTCTATTCCTTGATCTCCAAAGACAAGACAAGACAAGACAAGACAGACTTGGCTATGGCTGCGAATGAGGCGGGAGGAATCAGTCACTACCCCTTGGCTCCTGGTTGGTTCCCTTCTCCATGTCTTGGCGCTATCGTCAAAGTGGAACAAGCCACCACCACCACCAACAAACTACACGGCCACTCCGTCGACGATGACTGAAGAGGATCAATCTCTGGTATTCTATTATCTCAGAGATTCAGATATTCAATTGATGATATCCCGTCTTCATCTATATACAATCCCTCAAGCTTGCGTTGTTGTTGCGTCGTGGTTCAAGACGTCTCGGGTACGTACGTACTGCCTCGGAACTGACGGCACGGCTACCGGCCTGTTTCGTCTCGGCGCTGTCTGTCCTCTCCTCTCACTTTCTCCAGTTCCAGTGCCAGCTCTCACAGTGATTGTCCACTTCTCACGCCGATTACCCGGCATCAAGCCACCCCAAGCGAAATCTACAGTTTCCTTTCCACTTGTAACATCAACGAAACATGCCCCTTGCTCCTCATTGGTCTCTTCACACGGATCATCAACAACTTCAAAAGAACACGGGTCTCGGCACGACTCTTCAATTCAATTGCTTGCTTGCTTGCTTGCTTGCTTGTTTGTTTGTTTGCTCGTTCACAATTGTCGGGATTGATTGTTGTGGGGTAGGATTCAATGTGAGGTGCGAGCTGCATCGTATGTATGTATGTACGCCCATGGGAGGGATGGTACATACTCTAATACTGCACAACAACGGCACACCAAGGCATGGCCATACCGACTGACATGACAGTACTCTTGGCGGTAGTCACCCAAGACCTGGTTGTAGATCTTTTAGTGTGTCGACTGATCAGCATTGATGAGCTGACTCATGTGGTATAGGGTGGGTAGCTTTGCCCGACTTCACATCACTCAACCACTCGTACGCATCGCTTGACACCATCAATTACACAAAGAGTCAGAAGACTAATAATAAGCTTGTATCAATGTATTGATATGTGATGTCAGAGAACTCTTATTTGGATGGAGTGTTCTGTATACGCTGAGTTAAATACTTACCGAACAGACTAGCAGAGTGTGTTTCCATCGTATTGTTTGCAGTACTCATGATTTGAGATGTTGTTTGACAATAATCTTGGGTCTTTAGCAAAGGTGAAAACAACATAAGGATATTAATTATTAGTCTATTAGTCAGTCTATATTCCCATATGCCCAGTTCCGCTCATACCCAACAAAGTGATCAAAACCCTTAGAACTCCTTCAAAAGATGCATCACTCCATCCCTCAAAGCGAGTTCAAGATACCGTCGACGTTGACAAATGACAGTAGCTTGTTCGTCTCATACCAGACCTTGTCCGCAAAGGCCTTCCCCTCTTGCGTGTACAAGAACTTGGTATAACTACCCATCGTTAGTGACTGACGGCATGTGAATTGAATAGGTTAACTTACTGGTGAATCCTCCAATCCATGATATAAGACCCATGAGTCTCCTTGCCCATGACAACACCAGCTTGCACAAACGTACTAGCTCCGTTCTTGATGCTCCGAGCAATGACCCAGTTGACGAAAGCAAAGATGTATTGAATGACGATGTTTCCCTGACCCCGTTGCAAGCTAGTTCCGCCGACCATACCTGGATCAACGAGGCTGACAATCACATCCTCGGCTTTGACGCGCTCAGCCAGCTTAACGATCCAGAAGTGTGCAAGGGCCTTGGTTCTGGAATATGTAGGAAGGGGATTCACGCCACCCGTGAAGAAGGCCTCCTTGTCGAAGAATTCCATGACGTTCTCGTCTTTGCCATTGGGGAAATCGGCCATCAGAGCGGTGCCAGAGTTGACGATTGTGAGATGTCCTGGTTGGCCTGCTGGAGCCTTTTGCTTGAGTGTAGGAAGAAGCAGCGTGGCGAGAAGAACGGTAGAGAGGTAGTTGACCTGGAAAGAAACCTCATGGCCCTCAGGACTAAGTTCGAACTTTGTCATTTGTATACCAGCGTTGAGAATGACAAGATCAATGTGGTCAAGCGTCTCGCACTTTTTCGCAAAGTCTTGAACGCTCTTGTATGTGTTCATGTCGACATCCCAGACGAGGATTTCGGCGTTGGGATATTTGGCGCGGAGGGTTGCTGCAGCGGCTTCACCTTTGGAGATACTTCGGACGGCAATGATGAGACGCTTGAGGTTCATGGCGAGGAATTGCTCTGCGGCACCATAGCCAAGGCCGGTGTTTGCACCGGTGATGATGATGGTGCTGTCGGAAAGGGAGATGTGCTTGGGGATGGGGACGGGCTTGGTGGTTTGGGAGCGGAAGAAGCGGTAGTCATCTGGGGTGAGTTCAAGAGACTTGGGAGCCATTGCGTAGATGTCGAATGTGAATTATTATGGGGGATCTGATTAGAGTGGTAATGGTTGATTGGTATTGTAGTCTTGTTATTGTAAGAGCTGATGTTTGTGTGTGTGTGATGTTCTTAATATGCTATAAAGACGTGGACATCTATCTCTTTTATGTCTTTTACAACTACATTAAAAATCATGGAGATAAAGCACATATTCGCGAATAAACCGAGAAAGGGAAACAGTTCTCAACTCTATGATGTCTCGAGTGGTATCGCAAGCCACCGTTGACGACAACATCTCTACGGCAAAGACAGATTGGAAACCGCTTTAGGAAAGCAATAGATTGCATGCCAAGAGTTTATTTCTGGAAAGATCGAGAGAAGAATTGCATTTGCGGGCCTCGTTGAACTTGTCTACTTCCTATTCGACGTTCGGACAGGCTCTCAATGCCCGACATCGTTTGGCTTGAGTACGATGAAGGAAGCGGGGCAGATGCATCTCGGACGAACATTTAGAGCGATTGGTAGACTAAATACGAAGGGCAGCGAAGAGGCAAACTTTGCGGCAAATATGACTATGTTATTATGTCAGATCCTGTCACCAACGATCGGCCTTAAGCTCAATCGCCAGCCCAACACTAAGCCCTGTGCTCTAACCGAAATAGGAAAACAATCGTGTCTTGGTAAGATGATGCTGACAGGTCCTCTCTGGGAGCTCGATTTCTCTCCGTAAAGAGTTAACAGTCTCATCTCGTCTCAACTCAACTCTTTACTCATCACTCCAACTTCGTTCACCGGATCGTAGTGTCGTACAGTCATCGAGTTGAAAGAGGATACCTCTGCCTTATATCCGAGTCATCATGCTAGAGCCCTTCTTACAACCAGTCCCCGTCCCAGAAACACTCCCACTACGGGCCAAGCCACGAGCTCGAAAGCCTCGCCAACAGGGTCGTGAGATATCCCCGGATTACAAACGAATGATGTGCTTCGTTTGATAGTGCTGACCAAGTACAGCCAAAAAGTTCGAGTTCGTCTCTTCAGGCCCAGTGGGCAAACCAGCGCCTGAATCTCGCAAGTTCATCCGCAGCCATGTAATGCGCGGCAAGAATACAAAAAAGTCACCTCCAAGACATCCAATACTGGACGTTAGAGTCGATGCTCTCATCGGAGCCAATGACGATGATGTAGAGGAGCTAAATCGTCCTGCACCCCTGGCGATCAGTCGCTGCACAGATGCCATGTGGACTGTTGGCCATACACATGCTCGCCAAGATAGAGCTTGGGTTGAGTCCCCTTCTCTCATGGTGCAACTAGTCAAGCCCCCGCCTGATTTGGATCTGTTTACTTTTGCTACGCCCCTTGATAAAGATTCGAGGTACTATATTTATAGATGTAAGGTTCCCGCCCTATGGTCCGTGATGAAGCTAATGTTGTAGTTCTTACTACCATCAAGGAGACCATGTATCCCGCAGAATGGTGTTTCGATCCTGACGGCGAGAAGGTATGCTGGTTTCGCTGGCTGCTAGAAGATCCGGCCTACCTGCACTGTATCTGTTTCATGGTCAGCGCCTTTCAAGACCTTATCAACATGCAGTCATTACTGGGACGTGGAAAGTATGATACTGGATGGGGCGGAGAGTTCTCAGCCGCCACGCGGAATCGCCTTCGGCACACCATCAAACTGTTACAGGAAAGGCTGATGGATCCTGCCAAACAAGTCGAGGATGCAACTACAGCGACCATCATATCGTTGGCTATGATGGCTGACGCAATGGAGGATGCACAGGCTTTTGAAGCTCACTCGAATGGTCTTCGGCGGATTGTAAAGATGAGGGGTGGTTTACAAGGGTATACACATAATCGGCAACTACAGATCAAGCTCTGCCGGTGAGTTCTGCCCCAAAATCCAGTATTCACTCCTACTAACATCATAACAGTGTCGACCTCGGATGGTCCATAAAAAACGGCTGCAAACCCGAGATCTACGACGGCAAACCAGCATGGGAACCTCTCCTCGAAGCCTTTGGAACAGTAGCCTGCTCCTTCGAGATCCAAGAACCATCTCTAAACTTCATGATCGTCTACTGCATCTGGGACTGGAGATTACAAAACACTTTCAAAGATCTTCGAGACTTTTCCGCCCTGGCGAACAGATACTCCCCGAGCGCCAAGAAGCTCAAACCCGAAGCGTTCCAGGAGATCATGCTGTCGATCCAGTATCGACTTTTACAGCTTGACTTTTCGCAGGATCCAGCGCCGATACAAGAAGCCCTGCGGATTGGACTACTTGCTTATGAGTCAACCATCTTCTTGCAAATGCAGGGCACGAAGCTAAAGTCTGATTCGTTCAGTCGACAGTTCCGCGATGCCATTCAGGCAACACCTGTGCAGGGTGAGGCTACCGCCAATATCAAGCTTTGGCTTCTTGTGGTGGGGTCTATCATTGTATTTGACAGCAGTGAAGATTGGCTCGTGCAGTCGATAAATAGTCTGGCTGGACGGCAGAGCTGGGAGGAGGTGAGGGAGCGTGTGAAGGAGGTTATGTGGATTGATGTCATTCACGATGTCCCTGGCCGAAAGGCCTTTGAGGCGATGCAAGCATATATATAAAGTGGGAGTACAGCGGGGCAAGTGTCAACTATACATGCTTACGTCTCTCTTTTAGCCTCAGAGGGCCTACAAGAACTGAAGCTATGGCTAATTCCATGCTGTAACGCAAATTTGACGACATGCTCTCTGCGAAGTAAATGATGATGGGCTGAGCTGTCACTTCCGGTAGATTCACCGAAGAAACTTGAGTCACTATAGGTCGTCTGATATTGAATCTTCAACTCTTCTGCGCCACTGTTCTTTGTTCTCTGGCTAGAGGCATAGAGCTACGGCAACTTCCACGTTCGCTACCCTAGCTGCTACATACGCAGCTACCCGCGATGACTTGTCACGATCATGCTGTATCATACCTCAAATGAGTGTCTAATGCTTTCTTTCTTGCTGTTGAGCCCAGCTGTACGTTCAAAGCCAGGCTTTCAGATAACGGTGAATAACTACGAACAAACAAACGAAGGAATTCCTTCCAGCACTGAGACAAGCGTAATTCGACCGCGGTATGCCATCAAGTTGATATTGTAATTGAAGTGATTCTGAGAAGTATAAGTACCAATCTATGATTCTCAACTCAGCTTCTTCACTCAACCCTCTTGTCTTCTTCAGCCAACTCGAGCAAAACAACACACACTCACAGACAACTCACACAACTTCCTCTTCGGGACACAAATCAAGTCATAGTCCCTTACCACGAACTCAATCAAGTGGCTATATCATCATCGTCACTATGTCCGACTACTCTCCCACCTCTTCATCTTACGAGACTGCCCCTATCTCCCCTTCGGAGACCCTCTACAACACAAAAAATCGTATCCGTTTCGCCTCCCGCGGTATCACGGACGCCGTCGGCATTCTCGTCCCGCGCAACGTCCAGCAGTGGCAGCTGGACACAGCCTTAGCCCCGGCAAAGGGTACCACTTCCCAACTCGAGGCTTCCCTCTATAAGGCCACCCGTGAGCTCGATCATGAGGTTACTGGCCTTTTTTATGAAATGGATGCTATCCGTCGTCTGCGGACGGAGGACTTGAAGAGAGCTCAGCGGCGCCACAACCAGACCTTGCTGTTCTGTGTCTTGCTTGTTTTGGTGGGGGTTCTTGGGTCTTGGGTTTTGCAGCACCGTGGCAAGGAGCTCTTTGAGCTCTTCGACTACTAGCAAGGCTTTGTTTCACCAAATAGGAGGAGAACGAGGAATTTGCAGAAGTCATGGATCTAGATGGGACGGTTATTGCTTGAGTTACTGCATTTGAGTCTTTCATATTGTTCGGGATTGGGTAACATAGATGGTTGGGTATTCAGATTGCATAAATACACGCTTGTACTGGGTCAAATTTTACACTTCATCTCTTGTGATCGCCTTTGACCTGCCTCAGGAGGAGCAGTCCAACTCTGGTATGACACGACAGGCTCAAGAGGTAACTTATCCATATTCACCCAGGCCTCGTATCTGAGTAGCCAAGTAATGATCACCAATTCAAGAGAGAGTTTCTGGCACATGTTTGCAATATTCTGCCCTTCAACTTGACCAGCTTGCTGTATGCTTGATGGTATCACCAGCCTCATAATCGGCAACGCGACAGTGCGTCCTCATCACTGACACAGTCAGTCAGTAAAACACCATAGATAGGAAAGAAATAGACGTGAACTTGCAATAGTTCTGCCATAATGGAAGGCTCGGAACTTGGATCTCGTGGAGATGTGGTTGAGTTCCCTCTGTGTTCTAGCATCGGATTGGTGGACTAAACACAACCACTTGGACAAGCTGTAACGAGGGCTTTCTATTTATATTCGAATGAATGCATATGAGAACTCGATGTCAGAGTCTGCGGCGATGACTTCATGTCCACGTATTTTTTTTATTGTCATCTAAATCCTGTTGGATCACGCCTTTATCGTCAGGATGCAATTTGCCTATCTCTATGGTAGCTCAACACTAGAGTATATATTTCCTTGGGATCCAGACAGCCTCATGCTTCGAGAGAACGTCTCATTTTTCCAGATGCCGTAAATACTTTGAGAGGTAGTGCTTTTGCATTCGAGGTTATGAGATCCCACATTGGCAGCGGGATTATTACATCACATCGATCTTGAGTTTTCACAAAGTACTCTCGAATAAGGCAGTACTCAGCGGGCTATGTAATCACGATTAAGGACTACCGCGAGATAACAGCTCGTGACAAGTACAGCCCCGTGTGTAGTTGCTGTATGGATGCAAAGACGGTGGAACGTTAACATTAGAGAGGCGTGATTTACTTATTCATTTGAGGGCTCAGACTCTAGCCGCTCCTCGTCAATAGTCACAGCTTTTGAGCCGGGAGAGGCTCAGCCAGGTATTTGGAGATCAACTTCCAGCCTCGTCACACGTTATCGATGGGTAAGTGAATGAATGTGAGAGACCGCTTATGAGCCAATACAGAAGGTTAACACTCCAAGAAAAGCTTCTTTGATTGAAGTGCGATAGCTATCTAAATCCTTGTGCTTTCTTATCATCTAGTGAAGGATTTGACTTGCTTGATACCAACAATGCTGCACTCCGTCTGAACGCCGCGGACGGGCTTACACTTTGGCGGTCATTTTACTTCCTCCGGAACATCATACATCATTAGGCAAAGGCTAAGCCCAAGGATTTCACGCAGACTTCTTCTTCATGCTTCGAAAAGGCTATACAGGACCTACTCCGTGGCATCCGAAGATCAGCTGAGGTCTGAGTCTCAGGCACAGATAAGTATTCCACATGGACGAGCACCAACGACGATCTCAATAAGAGGATTGCAAGCAGCCAGGGACACGTCTACGGTGAGAGCTGAGTGAAGGACACTGAAGGGTACAGTCACCTCTGCCATCTCCATGGTCTTCCATCATCATGACTTACACGGTCATTACCCGGGACCACAACACTCCAAAGACCTAACATCAACACTACATCTGCGCTGCTTGTCGTTCAGTCTATCTCTCATTCATCATCTAGTCATACCCGATTTAGTCAGAGACTGAACATCAAGCACCTCGCGTAATGAGTCCTTCCGGAAGCAGCATCATGATTGCTTATCCCTCAATCCTCCGAAGCATGCACGACCCGACAGTCTGGTAATAAACGGCCCGTTTACAAGGCAAATGTCCCTCCTTCTGCAACCGCGGAGGAAGAGAATACCCGTCCTTTCCGCGCCCTATTCTGCCTAAACCTCCGAAATACAGGTGAAACGAAGACAATGACACTCCTGTGATTGCTTTGGGCTGCCTCCTTGTTGATCAATATCCATTCACTTGCATAAGGTATCTCTTCAACGGCGGTCATTCCTGTTTCTGATGAAGTCCTTCAAGGCTAGCCCTACCAAGCTGCATCAAGTCTGCTTCAAAATGCTCCGGAGCCATGCCATACACTGTACTTAACTATCTATAATTCGGAGATGATCTACCTGTGGGTTGTAATGCCTCGGTGGGTTCATGACGTTCTACCATGCTTGGCCCTGCTTGTCGTACTGACCTTCAAGGGCGATTATGTCAAAAGTCCGTCCCTTGTCCTGCCTTACCGCCTGGCCCGAAACCTGAAGTTCGATCGCAAGAACACCCCCACAAGCTAAAAAGTTCAGGCATGTCAAGGGGGAAGAGGGGGACCACGATCCCCTCACGACGGCGCGGCACGGCCTCGGTTTCCGGAACCAGCAGTGGGGTGCGTTTTTGGTCCCAAGGTTACATCCGTTCCGTGAGAAGGAGAAGAGGAGTAAGGGCAACAATGCCGGAGATTATTTACATAGGTAGAGACGTACGGCACTGGGTTGCTGTGATATGGAGGGAGGGAGGGAGAGGGTTTCAAGTGGGAGGCAAAGCAGACAGAGGGAGACACAAGTAAAATTAAGAGGCGACGGCGTAGCAGCGTTGATAAGGAATGACAAACCAACAAACTTCAGGATAGAAAGTGTCACAACTGAACTCTGTGGTTAGTAGTGTTCAGTTGGATGCAACAGGTACTGCCGTTCCGCCGACGGAATGTTAAAGAACGGCACTTTTAGACCAGGAACCACTTTGCTAAGCTAGCTAGCTAGCATCGTAGACTAAACTAGAGTGAAACTAATGAATATGGAGAAACTATCGACGTCAGAAGCAGAATGGTCGGAAAACACACATAATACCCCCCGACCCAATTCGGCCCTCGGATGGAGGTCCTGCGAACGGTAACCACCTCCGTTCTAGAAGGTTTCTCGGTCGTAGGCACCAGATTCTGATACTGACGACGCAAAACAAGCATGATCTGATCTGATCCTTATTACTTTAAGAGTTTCTGTTTGTTTGTCTATGCATATGTACTTTGAGGAATTGCTTGTGAAAACATCCTATTACCGTTGACAGGTAGGGATCATGATCCTCTTCTGTCTACCCAGGCCGATAATCTCATTGACATGTGTTTACCTATACGCCATAGCCAAACAATTATGCCTCAATCTTTCCTTTACTTGGCAAGTCTTGCGAATTGTAATTGATATGTGAAAATACCTAGTTTCAACTCAAACTTGTATGATCAAGGTCCAGACTCTCTGTTGATGCATTCATGGTTCACGGAACATGCCTTTCAGGTCAACGCAATAGAGTGGATCAAATATTGAACTGAATTATGAACCATCACTAACTAGACAAAACCCACAATCCGTGAACTTGTAAAGTCTATGCTAGTCTCTCCCATCTTGCGCAACCAAGCTCTCAACAAGCGCGGAATTATACCGAATAGTGCCGGTGCTCGAGCCCTTTATCCCACTAAAAAGCATAAACTGGAGCCCTATGAGACGGACCTTCTCCTCTTCAGCCCCAGCTTTTTGCCAGCTCCATCGCATGTGAATGTTGTCTCGAGTTAATTACCACTACAGCCATCTCCAGGTTTACATGCTGTCTGTACCAATATGTGCTCGCTGTTATGTTATAAAAGGCAAGGATATAGCGTTTGCGTGCCAAAACAAGACTGGCCCGCATAAGCACCGAGGTTTCGCCCTGCAGAAGACAAAGGGAGAGAGCGCTTTTAAAACCAATCTGGAGAAACGAGCATGGCCCAATGAATCTTAAATCCCAAGACAGGAATAAGAAGCGGGAACCCTCGACCTGCCTTTCTCTCTAGTCTCTCCCTGCAGGGATTGCGTGGCCCAGCTGGGGACAGGCCGACAGGGTCAGAGAGCGAACAAAAACCCCTGATGCCCAAAGCCCAGAAGAGGAATGATTCGAGAATATTTCTGGAAGCATTCCACTTTTGGTAGACGCTACGGAGGTGGGCGTGAGCTGTCTAATTCGTCCGTCTCTTTCTGCATTCCACCCCCATCATAAATAATGTCGATCGTCAGGCTCTTATCACCCGTTATTATAGCTTCATCCTTCTGAAGAGCAAGGCAATGTAGCCTCAAAAGGTAGGTCAACCGCATCCAAAGTCACCGCTTACAGCTATCGAGATTAAACGCCGTAAGGCCCGAGGAAGCCGAAATGTCATTCATGTCCTGCCTGTCCTGCCTGTCACTGACAGCAAGGCCATATTCCCAGTTGAGGGCACATCGCCCGACGTAACCTTAATTAACATGGTTTCAGATAGAGGATCGCCCTCGCTAAAACTCGTCGGTTAGCAGCTTCACTGACACTCACCCTCGGCACTTCACAGAGATAAGACACGTCTCGAATAAATTAGAACTGACAGAAGAAAAAAGGCCAGCCCTACGGATAACGTTTAGCGACGAGACCACAGGCATTCGACTCCTTGAGCATTGGCGCTGGGGATTAAATCCTCAACGCGACAATGGGGCACAGTGGGTGTTTCTTTTTCCCGCTATCAATTGGAGATCAAGTCTGGCAGGGCTATGAGTCAAGAATAGCGGCGTAGCATTCGAGTCTTGACGCTTGAGTCCTGAGTCCTGCAGGATTCTGAGGGCGATCCCACCATTTTTAGTAGAGATGCAAAAATAGCCCACCGTAAATATCCTCAATCTGATACAAGACAGTAAGTTTAGGTATCGCAAACTGCCAAGAGAACTTTATGTGGCAATAACAAGACTTGGCAACATGAATAAATGAATGAATGCAATGCAATGTAGAGAACTTTTGAGGCTCACGGATTGCCGGATGAGCTGTGCAATGGTAAGCGCCGTACAACATCATCTCTGTGAGACATGCTGTGCTCAATAGTTGACTTGCTTAATAAGCAGCATCCCAGCTTAAACCCGGGCTCTCGTTGAGATTGAGCATGTTCTCAGGCCACTTGGATTTTATTTCCGTGGCAATTCTCATGTGAAAGCGCCTGTACCATGTCGATTGTGCAATGGCTTATGGGAATATTGCTTTTTTCTCTCCAATGGCCTCAAAACCCTACAGATCTTCCCGGCCCGCTGCAGCCCGTCAGCTTTCACATCTCAGCTACCGACATGTCGCCTGCTGCACCTCAGACATAAGAGAAGAACAATAGGCCTGGCAGTCGTGATATACTCGGCACAAGACAGCGCTCGTACAACATCCTCTCAGATGGGTGAGTACATGTGGACCTGTTGCAGGTTTCAGGCTTTTCGTGCAGTGCACTTGCACCGCACACTCTCTAGTTGGAGGCCTTACGGACATAGAGACCAGACCACCTCGGAATTCCGTCATCCGCGGAGCAGTTGGTGATCCGTCCTGCGGCGGTCGATCCCTAAGGCAAAGAAGCCGAGGGGGGTTTCTGTGGAGTGATATCGACTTGGATAGGGCTGTGGGAATCCCCCTCCCCAGCGTCTTGACGATTGGGTTATTTCCCCGATGCCCTTTGGGCCGAGATGTTCAGTGAGAAAAAGGTCCGCTTCTCCATGCCAAGAGGGCATCGAGCTTTGTATTGGAGGCTTCGGATGAGTGAAGCTAGAGCGGCCGCTTGGCTGATCCGCTTTCACGATGAATGGAGGGCGCCTGAAAAATGGATCGATGGGGGAGGGAGTGAAGTGAATGTCGTCCTCTTTCTCTGTGTCTGGTGATGCCTGTCAATAAGACTCTTTCGCCTTCTGAGTGAGGCGATACTTCCCTTTCTGGATAAATCATGCAAGAGTCATGAATGAGGTCTCAGACTTGTTTGTACAAGTCAGCTGCCCGCGAATGAAGAGCGGTGAGATGTCATCGTAAAACACCAATCCCAAGATGGTGAAGATCGAGAGAAATGCAATCAGAGACAAGACCAAGCACATCTCCCATAATAAGCACCCCTTTCCTTGTTCTTCAGCCACATATGATGGGATTACTATTTCCCTAGGAATAGTTACGTGTCGCATGACCAACCCGACTACAATGCTCCAGCCGGACCAGCCCTAGACCAGATTTCTCAAGGCGCCCAGTCGCAACACGAGAATGCAAGGCGGCAAGATGACAAAGACAAAAGTGCTTCTGACTCTTCCCTCTGATAGACGCGCGGTTCAATTTGTTTCAGAGACTACTGATCAGCCACATACCGTTCTGGGACTCAGATTGGATATCGTGGTAATTGATATCCCACTTTTTATTTAATCGACGGCGATGTTTTGATCGTGGCTCGTTGAGCATGATTGTATTGGACGAGATGCGATGCTGATCATGTCACTAGAGACACTATCCCCTGAGATTCTGATGCAAAACTGCAGATGTAATGATGCTCCGTGCCGGACGTTACGGAACGGAACAAACGGTGGATGTGTAGATAATCTCGTGTAGCTATATCTCCGAACGAATCAGTTCCAGAAACCGCCAAAATAGAAACAGTCTGTCAACTCCTTGTATCAAACACGAAGTCGAGTGCAGTTGCTATCCAGGGTCTTGCGATGTTGGTTCTCAACTTGACTTGAAATCCGTCCAACGTTGTATCGCCACAGAGCAAACCAGGATATCAGCGGCGTCTTTAGATGTAGAGTTTTCGAGCCGCATTTGCCAAGAGTGCGCCCGTAGCCAATCCCGCCTTGATGGGCTGAAAGCCACTGCCTTGGAAATCCTTAAAATGCCCTGTAGACCAAGGGGTCTGTGGTGCGCCTCTCCCGCACCCGCAGGAGGGCTGTGCTGTGCTGCAGTTACGGGTTCGTTTGGAGGTCTAGGTTTGCAACCTCGTTCAACTCGGTTGGCACAACGCGAACCCGAATAGTTTCGGTAGACGCCCTGTAAGAGAAAGAGAGAGAGAAAAAGAGTTACGTGGACTTCCATAGCTTCGAACCTCTAAGACCAAGGGAATGACAGGGCCCTTTTGTTTTGGCAGAGAGATGAACCTCGGCAGCCCCACCGTTCAGACTTTCATACTCCGTGATTGCCACTGGACTTGACTCAAAGGAGATAATATCCCGGGCGCTATTGGTCAGGACGGATGTACGGGTTTAGACAACCTAAGGCTTGAGACGAGACTGGTGAATTTCAGGAGTAGGACAAACTGAATTGCATGGCGTTTTACAGTGTTCAGAATTGCAAATTATGCCCAGAGTTGAGAGACTTCGCTTGGAAAACATTTCCCCCCGACGTACTTGACTGACCGTACGTACAGTACCTCGTGTGGGGCGTCAAAGGGCAGCCCAGGACGTTGTGGAACATGATACAAGAGAAATACTACAGTGTCGAACTTTCGTTGTAAGGAACAACAAAAGTAACAATCATCACCGATTAATTAAGTCAATGCATCAAGGGTCTTGTGATGCCATGTCATGTCATGGACTGCTGGTCGAGCTTGGATCTCGCATCTGTCAAAGCCCTCGGAATATCGCCCAGAGATACCTTGCTAAGGGATGCTAAAAAGCCACACTAACGTAGTGCTATCGAGATCGACAGTGGACATTTCGCGGATGTGAAATAAGGTGTTGCTGCGCCCCGTTGAGTCGTCATCAGAGTTCTGAGCCATCGATTCTCTACCAATTGTCCGTAAAACCACCAAGAGCTCCGGGCGTCAATCTTGGAAAAGGAAATACAAAGTATCCATTCATTCCTGAAACCCCAACGTCGGTGCAACATCAGCAGGGCCCCTCGTGCCCGCTTTCTGAAATCAAGGTGCTGACACCTCGCAGGGACTTACCGCTCGGCAGTTGGGGGTACGGCCTCTTCGTGTTGTTCGATAGGGCGATCGCGCACACGTCCCTTGGCTGCTTGGGATACGAAAAGCCCACTGAAACAGGGTCGTATTCTTGCCTCTGTCTCTCTCTAATCATCCGAAACGGCAGCAGAGCGTCAAAACGGCAGTGCGTGACTGCAACGCCAGGGCCAGGCTCGTGACCTAGACCCGGGCGGCACAGGGCTGAACGAGGTCGTCATTGGCGCTTCAGGGTCTCAACATCATGCTAAGGGTCAATGGTGCAGTGCTAGTCTCAGATTCGGGAGGCCTGTCTATTGGTAATTTCGATTCACGAGACGATGGCGGGCCCTTGGATAGCGAAAACCCGTCCATCCAAGGCAATAATGTGCGAAAACAAACTGGACATGGCAAAGCCTGCAAAGTCTAAAACAAACAATCACAGTAGAGAATCTCCACCATTAATAATCGCATACGTTGCAACCGACAACTCTACTTTGCTCTCGTGCTACAGAGGATAAGGGATTAACCGTGCCACGGCCTGGCTGTTAGGTTTCGCTTGGCCTCCGCGCGTCAGTCTTTAATCTACCGAAGATTGACGGCCAGGGAGTGAGTGAGCCTGCAAAAGCGTGTGAATCCGGCGAACTGACTGCCCTATTCGTAATAGCCTAAAAGGGTCCGAGGGAATGGAGAGCTAAACGTTAGCAGAGAACGTCCCGCGTCCAAAAAGTCAATGGTCGCTGAGCGTCTGCCGGATAGTGGGAGACTTGCCACTGCCGGGAGATGAAATGAGCGTATGCAGTACACACACACATACATACATACACGTATTCTCTCCCCCCCAAGAATGGCTGAGTAGGAAGACGAAAGGTGATGACGCTGAGGCGCAGGTGAAGGTTTGGGGCGAGATGATGGCATGTGGAAGCATGGAAGCACGAAAGAAGCAGGTACAGAACTGCCGAATGCCTGTCCCGGGCGTCAGACCTTCTAATAAGAGATAGACAGAGCTACAGTACAGTGAAGTGGTCAAGGTGTGGCACAAGCCGGTAAGTTCGGTAGCTCTGCAGCCATGGCGTTGGTCGTCTTTTGTCTTTCACACCCTCCATCGGGGCCTTCAAGTTTACCGAGAGCCCTATGACTATTGCGACAATGGCTTGACCTTGGTTCTGCACTGCATAACAAATTCCAATTTTGTAATTGCGCCGTGGGTCAATTTCTCATTTCCTTTGCCTTTTGAATGTGGCTTTGACGGTCTTGGTCTTGGAATTACCACCGTCTGCTTGGCTCTCGAGTAGATCACAGCCTGGTTCGGATTGAGATTGACCGAGCTTTTCTCCACGTTCGGCAGATGCATGTAAGTATTTGTTATTTTATTATCCGTCGCTAACAATAGATTGTAACGTTGCTTTATCCTTTATCCTCGACTGCACTGACGAGAGACAGAGAGAGAGGCAAAAAATGATATTCGACTGTATTCTGTCTGTGACGTGTTGGCTGTACAGTACATACACATCTTGGGAGTACAAATCTCATCACACCACCAAGACAGCCCTAGCACTGGACAGGCAATTCAACAGATGCCAAGACTGCAATCCCATGGTAGGGCTGAGAGCCAAAATAAAGCCGCTAGCTAACCTGCCCTGCCGGAGGCGGCGCCCAACCAAGTCACCCCGGCCGAGGTCCGAAAAAGTGTGGCGCGAGTACGATACAGAGTACAAACAAGCCACGAGGGCACATACAGCGCGGGTACTCTCCCTCTCCCCACTTGGTCTAAACTTAATTCTCCCATGCTCCATCCATGCTCTGGGCTCTGATGGATGGAGACGGGACCAAAGAGACCTGGACCTGGCCTGGCCTGGCAGTCCACGCACGACTCAGTGCAATACGACAGAACACAGCTTGCGTTGCAATGGAAGTTAGGGATACTGTAGGGCTTAGTACAATACCGGTAGGTGAGGTGCAGAGCGGAGTGAGGGACCTTTTACCGCCAATTTCCAGTCATCTAGCCATCCATGCCTAGGAGGCTTGAACTCTAGACAGGGACGGATCTTTCATGTGCCGGGTTGGTAATCATCTTGTAATCCTCATTAACTTGGTGTAGCTGAGCTTGCGAAACTTGTCGTGTTCCTAACGAGCTATGTAACAGATTGAACCTGCAGCTTCGTAACACGTTGATCGTAAACAAGAATCGGTCCTGCTCTGAGGACCACGACTCCACCCTCAACACCACATACATGCAGGCTCTTCCTTACCTTGGACAAACAATGCCTAGGACAGCAGCAGTAGCAACAACAGCAGCAGTTGGTTGATACCTTGAGAGGGCCGCAGCCAAAACTGCCTGCCTCTTCTGGAATGTTGTGCACCCGACGGATTGGATTCGCTCCTTCACGGTGAGGGAGGATCAATCATCAGGAGGAACCAAGCCAGAATGGGTTCATCAGAAGGTCGTATCGAACCGTCGATGCGCTATGCTTTCGCTATCCGCTCCCTTGGCCGGGTGCAGGGACCAGGCCACGACGACTAACACGGACGTCTAAGTGGGGGAACACGACCACCAAGGAATTCCCACCACGTCCGTCCGTGTTGGCTCTCAGCTTTTTTTCCTCTGGGTCGTCTAGGCCGTGGGATCCTGAACGAGCAAGTCTGAGAGTCTGCAAGATGCTGATACATACTAGCTGTTTGGCTTGATGGATACTCTGTACTAGAAACTGATAGTCTAGGCAGCCGAATTGCTTGTTCCTGCTAGTGGGCGGAGCCCGCCGTTCTCAGATAAATGCCTTAGGATACGGCATTTGGTTAAGCGGAGTAAAGATTCATGAGGGAACCTAATGAGCCAAGCATCGTGAAGCAAGTGACTCGCCCAAAAATGATGAGATGCCAATGGGGATTGAAGGATGAGACTAGACTCGACTAGCTAGGGCTGGAAGCATCTTGACAGCAGCCACAAACTTGGATTGCGTAAACGTACCAAACAGATGAGCAGAATCGATGACGGACACACGCGCACGCATGCTGCAAGAATTGCCTGTTGTCTATCTAACCGCTTTCACCTCATGCGCTCTGCTCTACTCTGCTCTGCTTGTCTTTTCTGTCACATATCGTCAGGCGATCCCTATTGAGGGAGATATCATTCAAGGGGGGATCCGCTTGGGATGATCCTGGCTCGTTAGACAAGATCTCCAAACTTTTTTATCCGCGGGGTTTTATCCATGGAGACACATTTCGTAATTCACTTGCAATCCTGAGAGATATAGTGCGTTTACGTTTACGTACGTTTGCAGCAATTGCCCGAGAAAGGATGTCACTACAAGGTGCTCTCTTATTCCCGTTTGCTCTAAAATGACATTTCGTCTGTTGGAAACCGCGTGCTCGGCGTGGCTTCATGTCCAGTGAGACTGACACAGCGACATCTCATGTCGAAGCGGTTGTATCTAGCTTTTCCTGTGTTTGGCAGGTTGCACGAAAGATGGGGCGAAAAACCGTATTTGCAAACGTCCTGTATTCTCTTTCGCGCGGTTCTCAAAGTTGGGCTTTTGTTGATACTGCTGATCTTGGTTCGAATCAGCGTAGTCGAGTCATTTACCCCGTATCTTCCATGCCATCGGTCGCTGACCAAGGAATGAGAAATGAGAATGCTCCCACTCACCGCTGAGCCTCAAGATTCGAAGTCAGATCTTTCTTGGCAATTCTTTTGAGGCTGGAATGTGCCAATGACAATGAGATAAAAGGTTTCGCTCCAGGTCGCGACCGTTGACCGAGCACCGTCGGTACCGTATTAACGCAAATAGGTTCAGGCTCTGGCACTCTTGCCGTGGCGCGCGTGGGTTAGGGGAAAGCCCCAACCGGCCGGCCACGAGGTTGATGACGAGGCGGCATAGAGGAATGACGGCGTATTAAGGGCCAAGACGACCGCAAGGCGACTCCAAGCCACGATATTCGTACAGTGAAAGAGGAGAAGCCGCCCGGACTCAGAATGCCCTGGCTCGGCTGTGACCTGTGAGGTGTTATTCAAATCACAACTGCCGCTGGCAAAAGTGTATTATAGGGCCAAGGCGAAATATCCATGGGTTCTTTCTGGCTGTTGGTGGGCTTGAGGCTAGGAATGGTAGCTACGGGAGGCGGACGGGATGCACTTGAGTGACCAGTGAGCATTGCAGGTGAGAGATGCGGAAACGGAAGCAAAGAAGAAGCGAGCCGGCAACGGAGCAGGGAAGAAGCCTGTCCTGTCCTGTACCTGCAATGTCGTAGGGCGTGATTGAGTGAATGTGAAGCATCTCGTGCAGATGCTACCACCCACGGATGTTTCTATGAATATGGATCATGGCCGTCGACGTCAAGAGCAGGTAGGATTGGATGGGCAAATGTGCGTATAGCAATACCGATTCAGTGGGTAGGTTGGGTCGCGCAGGTGAACAAGGGATCATGACTCCATCTCAAAGGTGAGAGAGGTAAGGCAAGGTCAGGTCAGCCAGATACTTACTGTACATTGGCCGACAGCCAAGATCTGGTACCCTGCTAGACCAACACCTTCAAGGCGTCCAACAACGCTCTATTGACTGCCCTGCCCTACACCCCTCTCCCCCGCGGGAGGCTAACCCCCAGCAACTTGTGTTCCGCCCACACCCAAGTGCCCAGCCAGTCCAGCCCTCCAGGGCAGAGAAGAGCAGCGCAGGGCTACATGGCAAGGTGGTATTCTGATGGAGCCCATCTCAAACGAGAGTCCGTAGGGCAGGGCACTCAAAGACCTCTCAGGAGCACCGTCGGAGCGGGGGTAGCCCCCTGTAAACGACTTGCGGGACCCTTCTGTGGTGGACAACAATAGCGGAACGCAGAACCAGATTGATACCGCACCCCCTTGTTCCTCTTCTCTGTACGGAGGGCCAAATCAGATACAGCTGGGAAAGCTACCTAAGCAGCTGGACTCCTCTGTAAGACGATTTCCAGCGTTCCAGAGGTTGAGTGTAATACGGCGTTTTATGTAAGAGCCAAGTGGAGGAGCTATCACATCACCTCTCTTTTTTCATGGCTTCTTGAGATGCAGCCCATCATGGTCTTGACAATGGGAGCTAGCGAATCTGTGGGTGATTCGAACTGACAGTTGTTGGTAGCACATGCAAGCCCATGGATGAATAGGATAGGATCCTTTGACATGCCACTGCACACCCGTTCCGTCCCTGTGCCTCAATAACTGTGCTGTATGTAGGTAGAGAAAACGCACTGATGCTACAGTACAAGGGACGGATATGCAGCTCCATCTTGAGCAAGCGAACGGGTGATGATGGCATGGTATGTCTGGCAGTTGACAAAACAGTCTAGTAGGTAGGTAGAGAGAGAGAGAGAGTCTCGTTAACAAAACAGACAGACGTTGTTGATATTGCACTCGTCTTGGCTTGGTCTTTTCCATGGCAGCTGGTGGATGTCCTCACACCCCCCTTCATCGGCAGATGCTCACTCCCCGTCCTGTCGCTCATGCTCCCACCTCTTTTTGCCCTTCTTCAGCTTGTATCTTGTTCCCCTCCGTCACATCTTATTACCACTTTCGAATAGTTCAAGAACGGGAATAAGCTGTGAGCACAAGAAATGAGGCGTGCAGATATCGTCATTGCTACCGCCACATTTTATTTCACGTTGCGTTGCGTTGTAAGACAAGGTTCCATGTCTTGCCTGTCTGGGCTTTCAAATCTCCAGAGCTTTTTTGCCCTGCCTGCTGCCATTTTGCACTCCCGGGCCCCATCTTCAGCCCTCCCCCCCCTTCTGTACCGTACCCTACCAGCTGCTAGCCCAGTTCAGACTCACCCCTACGGTCCACCCCCGTAGGCGTATTTACAGGGGTTGTCGACAGCGCTTGCCGACGCCAGGAACAGTGAGTGTAACAGCGCCAGAGCGTGTCAACGTCAACGCTGGATCTCCCATTAACCTGAGGTATGGTGCTTGATGCGTAAGGTGCAGATTCAACTTATTAGCCGCTTTGCCTCCCACCTTCCTTTTCCCATCGGATTCTTCTATACCACATCCCGCACTTGTTGGTTCTTCATATTGGATCTGCTTTCTTCTTCTACTTTTTCTCTTCTATCTACAAGCAATAAATATATACTCCCCAAGTAAACAACAAGCATTCATCCACTTTCAAACAGCATCCCCGATACGCTCTGTCATTCGTCGACCTTTTTTTTGCTGTGGCATTGGTGGACGCGGACCCAGCTGCACCAGGTTCTGCAGAGCACCTATTGTCTTGGACTGACCAGACGGATACCCCGAAGCCATCATCGCCACCACACAACCACCCCGTACCGTACCGTAACACCCTAGCACCAACAACATCGCTTGTTTATTTCGGTCGGATCTTCAAAGTAAAAAAAAGGAGGCCGCAAACGGGGAAGAAGAGAGGTCATCAACAGTTTAACCGAGAAACCGTTACCTTCTCGACAACCGTCTATTCTATGACGGATTAGTCTCGGGCCTATGTCATCCTAGCTTCAGCCTCCCTTAACTTCAGCTGTCATTGTCTTGCTTCTGCTCCATCTTCAGCTAGAGTCATCCCAACTGCCAAGCTTCCCAATTTCACAACAGCAACCATGGCCTTTCCTCCTCAATATAGAGAGCCTGCTCCGGCTCTCCCGAGCATTATAGTCCCTACCTCAGGCGACCGTTTTCGAAGCCACGCGAGTCATCACCACGAATTGCCTTTTAGTGGGAGCCCTGCCATGTCAATACCTGGCATGCCACCAAGAGACGACGTTCCTCCACCACTACCTCCTCCTCGATATCCTGGCTTCGATCAACCTAGTGCTTTGGCTGAAAGTATGAGGGAAAAGCGGGAATATGCTCATGGCTCTTTTGCAAGTGGTTACGGAAGCATGAACTCATCATATCATGAAGACCGCCCAAGCTACCAGCGACGAAGTAACACAGGTCCCTTCGGCGAGCGAGATGAAGGCTATGCCAGTTACTCATCTACAGATAGGTATGGCTAATAATGCACCTGGCATTGGTGCAATTCAAGTCCAATGGCTTGAAGAAGAAACTTTGGATCAATGAACTAACATTGTATAACTACAGGTCCCGAGAATCAGCTCCCAGCGGCTTTGGCCGCCTCCACAACCATTTCCAATTCCAGTCCCCTGCCGATATTCATGGAGATACCCTTAAGAAGAAGCTGGATCAAACTCGTCCTTTGGAAAAATCACCACCTCGATCACTTCTTAGCACATCAGCCAACGAGCTCCTCTCACGAAGACCTTCAGCGGAAGGTCGATTCCCCCCAGCTCTCAGTGTTCCAGTACAAGTGCAGCTTCCCATCCACTCCCGAGGCATTCTAGGATCTCCCGCAAGGTTGACCGATACACCAATGCACTCCGCCATCTCTCCACGAAGCACACCCTTCTTTCATGGTGATAGATCACCAAATGATAGCTCAGATATCGATCGTTCACCCCGAACACGAACAAAGAGGAACAACAGCGATGATGCTACTTCAACAAATAGCTATGACTTCACTGGAGCTGAGGATATGGAGATGGAAGATGGACAATCACTTAAGCGCCTGCACATTGATGATGCTTATATGCCAGGCGGTCAAAAGAGACGGGCGGCCAGTCCTAACGATGAGCACATGCTTGGCATGCCAGATATGTCTCGACGCCGTGATATGAGCTCACGCGGATCTCCTCAGGGTCGGTACACCTCCATGTCTCGAGGTGCCACTATGCCTTCAGTCTCAACTTCACGATCCAACTCATACATCTCGAACATGTCAATGTCGATGCACCCTGCTGGTCTGGCGACTGCCAATTCGTTCGGTCGACGATCACCTGTGGGCCTCTCTCCCGGTGGCATCTCACCCACATCTTGCAATTCACCTTACACAACTCCCGTATCACTCAACCCAAGCCCTCGAACCTCCATCTCTGGCCGGGGATCAATTCACTCTAGGACCGTTTCGGGTGCCAGCACACGTAAGATCACTGAGGTGCAGAAGCCTGGTGGAACTAAAGTGCAAGGCTTCTTCATGTGCGAGTGTTGCCCAAAGAAGCCGAAGAGGTTCGAGACGATTGAGGAACTCAAGTAAGTCAGATTTCACGCTCAGCAGCCCCACTTCAGTCAGATAAGGCTGTGTGAGATTATAGGACTCGGCGTATGTATTTCAGTGCTAACCAACAACTAGCGCTCACGAGGCTGAAAAGCAATACGAGTGTTCGTTCTGCGGCAATCGCTTCAAGAACAAGAACGAGGCAGAGCGCCACCAGAACTCACTGCACGTGCGTCGCCATTCATGGTCATGCTCAGCTCTCTCCGGATACGATAGGGCTTTCCATGATTCTCCTAACAGACCTGGTGAAGCTGACACCTGCGGGTACTGCGGCGATGAATTCCCACGATCTGGACGTGGCCCTGGTACAGGTGCCTTGAGTGGTGGTAATGCGCCTCGGCACGCCACGGACCAGGACTGGGATGAACGTATCAGGCACCTGCAGGAAGTGCACAAGTTCCGAGAGTGCAACTCGTCCAAAAAGTTCTTTAGAGCGGACCACTTCAGACAGCACCTTAAGCATAGCCACGCGGGCACCAGTGGAAAGTGGACCAACATGTTAGAGAATGCCTGTATGTTGGAGGAAGACCCAACTCCCCGGTAAATCGACAGATTACAGTACAGGTTCGGCCGCCAGATGACGAGTCAATGCTAAAGCGCTGATGGGTGTTGGTGATTCAAGATAAGTGGAGGATGAGTCGGAAGGGCGGGGTACAAAAAGGGAATCGCCAGCGCCCAGAGAAAGGAAAAGGATCAGTGGGTCAGAATCCATGGAGCTTCCATTGGAAGATCAGCATCGAGACACTGGCCAAGAAATCGATCAGCGTTTTGCAGTCATGGAGCAGTTGGGATGTTTGGAAACAACGTGCCGGCGGCAATTGTACGACCTTCCGCCCGCAACAGACCACCAGCTATCCAAACAGTATCTGGAATGACGATGCACACAACAGACGCGAAGAAAACTCTGTATCGCGTGGGCGGATTGCTGCATGATGCAGATGCGGCAAGTCCAAAACGAATCAAGGTGCCGCTCCAATACAGCCGTTGATCTCTTCGGATCAATTGGGGTATTCCGCGTGCAACTAACGCGCGTAGGGATGCGGTTGTCCGCACCCAGTCATTGGGCTGCCTCTCAGGGCTGAAGCACGAATGTGGCAGTGCTGTCGGAAGGGAGGGACAACGGCCAAATACTACCTTGGCATGTTCCGTTGCATCTACGAATATTGCAATGCAACAGCGTTTTAACGTTTTACCGGCAGCTCCAAGCGACATGGAATCACTGTCTGTGTGCAGACTCGCACTTGTGGTGACCAATCAATCATGGCCTTCTGATCCAGGGTTCAGGTGGAAGGGAGGCTCCATGGCCCGACAAACCTGAAATGCACATGGCGAAATGAGTTTGACGATGGATGAAAAGCAGGCGATGGCACACAAATGAGAAGATGCAGGCCTGGGGCCATGCGTCTGTGGATGCGCTACTTTCTGACTGGGCTTGAGATCCCTGCCGACAACCCAGTCACGGATGAGCTACACGACTGCCGGAGTTTGGTAATGGAATGGAGAACATACATACAGCAAGAGATTCATGGCAGAAAAAGCCCAGGCGTTGTCTTTAGAGGTTAGCACTTCAGCTAATGCTCACCAACAAGCGAGGGAGGATGTCGGCAAGTGAAATGGGGAGGACAAAGGCTTCACTTCGTATACATATTAGCTGGCACAGCTTGATGCTGATGTCGCATGCATCTTCTTATGGGTCATGGTACAAAAAGGTTCAATCATGGTAACGGTCACGGTTCATTGGCGCGGCATTGGGGCACATGGCATTGTTATTGTTTATTATTCGAGATTTCAGGTTAGGAACATATCAGACTCGGCCATGTAGATATAAAGTAGTTAGTCTGACAAGATAAAAATTGTAGTTCAAATTCTCAATGCCTCAGTTGTCTCTGCAGTATTGTGTTCTGTTCAACCATTGTGACTCGATGCACCAGCCAGTTGCAGTTTGTGAAACATACGGAGTAGGTAGCGTCCCCAACACTAAGGTTGCGGCCGTTGCAGGGACCAGGAAAAGACGGCACATCCAATTTCTTTGTAAGGCTTAGTTGGAAAGATCTACGAGGCTTTTCAAAGGGCATTCACCCATCAAGCCTGAACACCAGAATTGAATGCAGAGTTGCCTCGGGCACCGGCAAGTCCATTATCAGACAAGAACACAGCGGAATTGAAGCGCATACCACCCCCCTTTGGGCAATTCGTGTCGCGCAAAATTGTCTGTCTGTTCAGCTGAAGGGTCTAAAAGTTCAGCTGGCTGGGTTTGACGTTTCTAACACCACCCTTGACGCGGAATTGGAATCGATCACGTGATAATTCGTATAATTGCACCGTTCGGGGACGTGCTGCCTGAGGAGTCCGAGCTACGAGGTCCATTCCATTAGCGGGATAGTTGATGTTTTTTGACGGAAATAGATGAGACGATGGATGCTTTGAATAAAAAATCGGATTTGAGAAAAAGTGTGGCTCGTGAGAACCTGAATATGGAGTGTGGCGTTGGATGGTATGGCGGGGTAAATTGATGTGGCGCAGCGGTCGTTGCGGAGGGGAGGGGCAAAAAGATGGAAAAGTTGTGGAAGTCATGATTCACACCGAGGTTGAAGCTTAATTTATTTTACTTCCTCGGGCTCGATTTTCGCATGACTGATCTGTAAGAACCACTCTCTGTTGACTGCAGATTCTATCATTCTTCTTGAAATACCAACATCTACGAAGCGATCTCAGAATACGAAGGCGACTATAGCGACTTGCGACAGGCGCACAATCTGGCAGAAGACGATTCTACAAGCGCCGATCAGGCATACAAGGGTTTCACATCAAAGGACAACCAGGTGGACGATTCGAAGCCACAGCAGTGGGAGGAATTTGGCCACAAATTTGAACCTGGAGAGCTTGAACTTCTCAAGCAAAGTATCGCCCAAATGGCTCTCAGCAGGATCGACGGCCAGGATGAGCTATTCGTCGGAGGGTAGGTCTTTCTCACCACTAAACAATTTCCGGACATGCAGTGCTAATTATTTTCCAGACTCTGGGCTTTGCGCCGCTCAGACTCGCTGACGGATCGTCGCATCACGCATGTTCTCTCCCTCGTCCCATTCGACATATCAAGCCTCAAAAACTTCAAGGATGAACCATGGATCGATTACGGAAAAGACCTACAACACCAAGTTATCGACATTGACGATGTGGAGGACGCTGACTTGCTGATTGAGCTACCCAAGGCTGTCAGATTTATCGAGGAAGGTCTAGGCGCGAGCTGGCTTGCGAAGGATGAGGAGGATGGGGGCGTCTCGTTAGAGAAGGGTGTCGAGGACCTCGATATTGGGGAAAAGAAGAGGAAGAAGAAGGGAGGCGTCTTTGTTCACTGTGCGGCTGGAAAGTCCAGATCTGTTTCGGCGGTTATTGCTTACTTGCTTCGGCGGTATCCAAGCCGTTTCGACCCCAATATCACGCCGACTGCCATTTCGGATCCGACCCACTCGGTTCCCCAGACTGGGGAGAAGCGTTCGAGGAAGGATACCGCTAAAGAGGCTGTCCATGCTGCACTTACGTTTGTGCGCAGAACTCGACCCATGGCTGAACCTAACGAGGGCTTCATGGAGCAATTAGCCTTGTGGTGGGAGATGGGTTGCCCGGATGATGTTGAAGGACACCCTGTCTATCAGCGGTGGGCTTACAAGCGTGAAATCGACGAGAACCTTGCAGTAGGCCAGGCACCGACGAGGCTTCGTTTCGAGGATGAAGAGACCCAGCCTCGTGATGACTCGGGCCTTAGTCTACGATGTAAGAAGTGCCGTCGAGCTTTGGTCACGGCACCCTTCATTGTGGAGCACAAGTCCTCTGACAAGAAGTCCTCGGCGTCTACATGCCAGCATTACTTTGTCGAGCCACTTAGCTGGATGCGCGGGGTCCTTGAACAGGGAGAGCTCAACGGAAGATTGTTATGCCCCAATGCAAAGTGTGGCGCTGGTGTAGGCCGGTACGACTGGAAGGGCTTTCGGTGCTCCTGCGGCGGATGGGTGACGCCGGCGTTCTCGCTACAGAAGGCGAGGGTCGACGTCGTCGTCAAGCGGCCGGCGACTCAGAGCATGGGAATCCGGATGCCGCCCGGGCTAGCTCCACGGAGCGGAAACTTGTAAGGACAGGCGAGGGTGGAATTACTATCAACCAATACTACACAAGAGCGCCGCATAAACACCGATTCAGGCCTATGGTACCGATCCGTGCCTTGAGAGACTCGTCCTCCGCGGACCCGTTATTATGTCCGGTGGTTAAGGTATATCGCATACTGCTTGACAGGTCCGTCTGGACATGGAGCTTTGCCCTTCTCGAGATACATTCCGCTCTGGCATGATGCATCTCTCATGGCGAGTGAGCCACTGGGAGAGAGGGAGCAAAAGCCAGCGGGGTACCAGACGGGATAAAAAGCCCTAGGGCTTACAGGGCGTGAGGTGTGCGCTATGGAAGGGAGAAGAGAAAGTGCGTCGAGGTGCATTTTGCATCTCGTCGTGGATAAGCCGGGAGACTCGGGCTGCATGAAGAGGGGATCTTTGCAGAGCAGATGGTTCCTGGGAGACAAAGTCCGACGGAGAGGAAAGGGAGTCCGAGTTCGGGGTCCAGAGAAGACCCAAGGCATCAGCACTAGACCTCGTTGGAAGTGTCGCATCACATTTCTACCTGTCAGAGATCAGATCAACATCCAAGCAGAAGAAAGAGTAACATGCGCACGCCTCTGTCTATACATACAATAGAGCCGTACAGTTCTGCACGAGCAGATCCTTCAAATGCTTAGCTCCATGATTCGACGTCTTGTTGTCTTATTCCCATGTGGATATTCTGCTCCATATCCGCTCTACTTTCAACTATCTAATCTAATCGAGGCAATTCTGATGACAGCCCTAGCTCGAATCCTTCTACATGGCCCGGCGTCTTACATACATAGCTCGATCCACTGCGGAATTCCGACATAGCCCAGCCACTAACTTACTGACTATAGGGCTGATCTCAGGATTGAAAACCATGAGAAAAAAAAGAAGAAATACAGACAATTACGAAACTTGAATACGCTACGCTTACTGATATACCCCGTTTCGCCTTGGTCTGAAACCCACATCGGGCGTAAGCCAGTCAGCACCACCGTCTTCACCTTGGTTGAAGGATTGCACGGGTGTGAGCTTGTATAGCGGGGACATTTGTCCAAAGAGCCCTTTCTTACCTATCGCCATTTGATCTATGATGCGTCAAGGCGGAGAAAAAAGAAGACAGCGCTGTCTTGGCGGTTCCGCTTACGCCCGGCGATTGCCCTTTGGGGTATATACTTGATCTTTATGTCTTACAAGTGGCATTTCAGCCTTTTGAGGATTGCATTTAGCCCTGTAAAGTTGAGCTATCTAAACGCCATGCTTGGCGGGTATAGCTTCGATGTTGGCCATAGCTCCCCTTGTCTATTCTCATGACGTCTTTGCTCGCATCTTGATACCGCTTTTGACCTCGAGGTTACTGATCATGGGGGAGTGATACTGGATAGTACGTATGGACTAGTTGGTTTGCTGGGAGCTAATTAGTTGGAAACTATCTACCCGCAACGTGCCTCATCGACGGGTGCATCTTACTGCATGACACGTTTTTCCCATCTTGGGTTAGAGTGTGTGTTGACAACGAATGTTATACGCAGTCCCTTCAGAGATGCAACGGTGCGAACATAGCAAAGCGAAGGAATATGAACTATCTCTCGGTCTCGTTCACGAACTGACCACTTGAGAGTCAGCCCTATCTTGTAGCCTGCTCATACAAAGTTATTCCAGCAAGGCCCTAGAACAAGGGCAGAGTAGCACTCATCTACGCTCTTCAAACAAGGAGGGGCGTGGTCTCTCATATACACGCCCCTGAAAACGATACCTGCTCGTCTGACAGCATACAAGTACCCAACCTGCGAAGTTCGTCTGTCTATCCCCGAAGGGAAAGGCACGCGTTTTGTTTTTTATCCCTCTCTGACTGCAACCCCAACCCACCGGAAGGATTTGTAGCCGTTAGACCCCTTCAAGAGATCTGCGGGAAGTCTTTTTTTTTTTTTTTTGCCCTTGGGTCTTCGCTGTCAACACCCTTCGGCATTCCCGATTTTATGAAACCTGGGAGAGCATGAAACTTGATGAGAGCGTTTATAGATAGAAACATGAGGGAGGGGGAGCTACTGCATTGCATGGTGTCATACCCTCCGTTGCCGATGAGATTCGGCCTGTGTGGTTGTATTGTATGGGAGCTAGTGCTCTTGTTGTTGTCGCGCCATCACTGTGACGAGCCCGAGCCGTCGGTACTTGGCGCAGACCGCTTCTCTCTCTCAGAGAGAAATACCTATCTTGGAGAGTCACATGTCTCGTTTTGCATGTCTCATGTCAGCCCTATAATCACGCTGTGGAGTATCTATCTTGGACTCGGGGACTACAAGTCACTGACTAAAAAGACCACAATGTGTGGCTTTTGTATCAAGGAAAAAGAATAAATGACGCTATTTCAAATCATGTCATTGCATGCGACGGCATCAAGGACGATTCAGGTCCTTGCAGGAGTAGTGCTCCCAATGCATGTCACTCCCCTCAGCCTTTCGATCATCATGTATATCTGCAGTCATCACCTAGAGAAAAAACCATTCCTCTCTCCACTGCTGTATTACAAACAATAGCATGATTCTAAATTCGTATTCTCAACATGATGAATCCCTCTGACTCGCTCTTCGCTCTGTGTCTCGGATCCGAAGCTCTCAAGGACACCGAGTCTATATGCTTACACCTAAGACCTAGATGCCGTAATTCTGCGGAGATTCCTACAAGGATGTAAGCTACCAGAAATCGTCACCTTGACACCGCTTCACGATGGCTTTTCTTCCTTTTACTTTCCACGCGAATGAGCCATTGGCGAGCCGTCACGATACCCCCTCCATTGGAACTCGACGACAACTGATCAATCAGACCTCGAGACAAGCGAGCATCACATCACCATTGTAATCACAGTACTGAACTTGTATGCCCTCTGAGTGGGAGTTGTCGCGGCTCTTCCAGCTCTTGGATTCCAAGCCCAAAGATGTAAGCACTAAGTAGCTCAGACGCCCCGCACCCTGAGGGTCACATCCCATGGCTTTTCTTGCTATCCTATCCTGTCAGATGTTTTAGAATGCGAGATCAGTACAAGAATCCCATGTAGTGTGTTTACTAGCATCGGGCGAGTTGTGTGTGTGTGTGCACTTCCTACGCTGAGACCAATCATCGTGTTGTTGGTCTGCATGGAAAACTTGAAGACCAATGCAGCTGTTTCAATAAAAGGGCATAATCGTCGGCATAATGGCACGCCAAGATTGGATGTCCTTTGCGCTTGTGGCTTGCGTCGTAACGAAACCGAACGTTGAAAGGTTAGCGTGGTGATGCCGGAGTTTACGGTTAACTGGTAAATCCGTGATATGACTTGCCTTGCCTAAATAGGAAGCCAGTTATGATGAAGAAGTAAACTAAGAGATGTGATATGTAATTGCGAAATCTCTGCAGTTTGTGGAGAGTGGCTTGAGGACGGCGGTAGTGTGTTGGCACACGAGCAGATCAGGGCTCAAAGGACGGGAATTCAGAGGGACAAGTTGGGATGAGAAGCTTGACTAAGTTGTTACAAAGAGTTTGAGATACATGCAGGTTAATTATAGAGCGGCAAAGTAGCTGAGTTGCCACTGAGTTGCAGCGAGATTGTCGATGTAACAAGTGTGAAGAGATATGAGACATTACTCGAGACCACACGTTCGCCTTCACATGGAACGTTTCTTCTGGTGTAATATTTGAGAGGTATTTGGCCTTGGTTTTCAGTTTATTTCCTGGCCTCGGGAGCAAGAGAACATCTGGCCTTGATATAGGGTATTGGAACAAACTCGGCAAAACAACGTCAACTTATACTCGGTTTACTAAACTTATGCTAAGTTACTCAGGCCTTTTTATTATTTAGGATCGAAGTCCTGTCCCCTCCTCCCCTATCCTGGAGTTAAATTTATGCTTCTCCCCTGGAATATAGGAGCCAGTTTGTTCTCAAGTGGTGTTGTTAGTACTACTGAGTCTGTCAACTATCTGACGGCAGGACCCTGAATTCAGGAGTCGTCCATGGCCAATACCAGAAATGCCATTCGGTCTCAAGTTTATATTCGTCATACTCCGTATTGTATTGCTATCGGGTTGTTGGTCGGTTCAGCTTGTAGTCCCGCGTGTACAACGCCTAATGATCGGGTCTCAAGCAGCATACTGTAGTTGTCCCCATTCAGCCGGATATCCAGCCACAATATTTCTCCTTCAAGTGTCGGATTACGCCCTGATAAGATAACAGGAACCGCCGATGGATCACAGCCGTTATTCTCAGCATCACCTGTTGAAGAGAGCCCCGTTGAGAAGGTACCCCTTTCAGGAAGTGATACGTCTGTAGTGCAAAAAAACCCTGTTGTTGTGGTATGTTAACCTGAAATCTGTGGCTCGAGGAAGTTTCATATCCAAGAGCTGCCTCAAGCCCTCAAGTTTAAAGAAGGGCCTGTCGCTCTTCTTCTTTGGATAGAGTGCCTTTGGTGGTTCCTGAGTGTCCCAAGTCGGGAAACCAGGGTGGCGCGGACCTGCCGTCAGACAGCAGAGCCCATTCTATGTCATCAGCGAACCATATAAGGATGCCACGTCTGGAAATACTAACCTAGAAGCAGGCGTCGACGGTCCCCAGCTCTTTCTTGCTGGCGAAAGCGTACTTCCTGAACTTCACGAGGGGATCGGACTTTGGTGGGCGAGGATGATCCCGAAGTCTCTGAATCTCGCATATACCGTCCGAATCAAGACTGATGCGAAGACATTCGGGGTCTTTTAGACGTCGCCGATATAATACTGGTGCGGCGTCGCCACGCTTCCAATGCCAAAGGCGGGAGAGATTTGGGTTGTGCAGAGATTGGCCCGTAGAAATAAAATCTTTGGAGTCCAGTAACTGCACCATATTCCAGAAATAGGCATCTGGACAATAAGATCGAACCATATCAACAAGCTCGATAGGGAGTCGTTGGAAATATTCGATTTGAGCAGCTGCGGCGACCGTCGCTATGGCGGGTGGACTGATACGGCGGGGTCCAGGAATGTCCAGTCCTTTGGGGAAAATACGCATGAGGTCGAGTTTGCGCCATCCCAAAGCTCTCCCGAAGCAGTTGATTTGGGGTTGCGACCGTTGTTGTCCATTGGGCAGAACCACGATGTAACGGAAACAGCCCTCATGAAGGAATGTGCATCTTGTACTTGGCAGGATTGTCATAGTACTCGGTCTCCGAAGAGAAAAATTCTCGGCCTTCCAATCTCCGGTAGGATAATCACCACAGTAAACTGTTAAATCTCAGGTTCTTTCCTTTGAGAGATGAACATGCAACTCACATCGAATCGCTGATCGGTCTGAATCGGTGAACAATACCTGACAGCCATCGCACCGAGTTTGACCCAAGATGATGGACATTGTGTTTGGGAAATAAAGATAGGTAAGGTACTAAGGTAGATGCTATGTCGATGTACAAACTCGAGTATGAATGATCTGAGAAGAGAGTTAACTGAGTAAGGTAAGTATTTTTTATCATTCAGGATAGAGGTCCCTGCCCGAGCTGTCTTTCCTCCCTCGGGGCGAAAGGAATGGCATGCGTGATGAGAGAAGGACAAGTACTTGTTCCTGCCGCCGAAGTTCTTCGCAGAGATAAGGTCCAATAATGGTTCCATCCTTGCCCCCAAGAAAACTCAAGACTGTTAGAGGATGCTGAAATGAACCTAAGGTACCTGAGGTAGGTAGTCAGTACTCCTGATGTTCACGAATCCTCCATGAGGGCTTGTCGTAGAACCGAATATCTTGGCACAAGAGCTGTGAATATATCAAGTCAAACCTACATCGCCGCCCTGGCACGACAGCCACCGCCCAAAGGCATCTCTGATCTCCTACAGCACCAACACCAGCAGCGCCGTCTCCGGTCATCGACTAGGCGCATCAGAGGGCACAGACGGAAAATACCCAGGCTTTGACGCTCGTTCCCGATCAGCCTTTGCGGCTTCGGCTTGTCGCTTCTTCAGCAATCTTTGCTGGTAAAACGCCCTGCTTCTGTTAGCTTATTGACTCCTGGGCGAACAAACAACGTACGCTTTCAGCTCAAACACACGAGGCTCTTCCTCAGCGGGTGGTGTTTTGTCTTCCTTGTCCTACACAGTTAGTCGTGCAAAGAGCAATTGGAGTATATACTCACCTTGTCTTCATCCTTCTTCTCATCCTTCTCCTCCTTGTCTTTCTCCTTATCCCCATCCTTTTCCTTCTTATCCTTATCCTTCTCCTTCTTTTCTTCCTTTTCTTTCTTCTTCTTCTGCTTCTCCTCATACTCCTTCTTAACCCTCTCCTTCTCCTCCTCTAACTCCTTCTCCCTCTTCCTCTTGGCAGCCTCCTCATCAATCTTTGGCGTGCAAAAGTACCGATCCTTGAGGTGAACCGGACAAACAAAGAAGAAATCCTACCAATACCAATCACATAAGTTTGAGCTTACAAAGGGATCAGCTGTATTTGCTTCTCGTGTTAGTATCGCGCATACCTTTTGATCAGGTGTGATTAGCACTGAGGTGCTTGACTTGTAGCAAATATCGCATGCTTTTGCTGCGGTGTCAGCAACCTTGCGGAGCGTGTAGATGTTCGGAAACGTAGTCGCCATGATTGTGATTCAGAATCGACAATATTGTAAGACAAAAAAGATTTGTTTGTTTACTACGGCACCTGACGGCTCGTATCACATGAGGTTCGGTGAATAAGGCTGGGCTGGGTTGGGTTTCGCGGGGAAGTGCCCCGTCCGACTTTGACGTCAGCATCTGATAGGGCGGAGCACCCCCTGAAAGGTTTGACAACAGCGCCTGTAACCCGCCAAAACTAGCGCCAGTCCCTGACTAATAAGCGCCCGCCGTCATGAATCGCTCGCTATCTTATCGCACTTGCAGGAAATATGATGACCTATGCATATCCGATCGCCACAACCAACTCCAAACCATTCTCTTTCACCCAATTTTTCAACCCCCAATCTTTTTAAAAAAGCAGTGATACAATTCACGAAAAGAAGATTGGATTCAGTCATGAGCAGAATGCTCGATACGGAGAAGCTGGGTTCGGTATTTGGAACCCGGCCGGATATTGTTGAAGGAATTCAGGTACTAGCTGGTAAACAATACCCCTGAAGATGTTTTATTCGCGAAATACTAACTCTGGAGTCTAGATACGCCTGGTCGAATCGCTTTGTTCAACGCAATTGCAACTCATGTTTATGATCAGTTGTTAAATGGGGGTAGCGAGCCCGCGCATAAGAAGAGAAGAGTTGATGCTCAAACAAACGGAGCCGCGAACGGTACAAAGGCTGTTAAGACCGAGACGAATGCCGCAGACGAGGCTGTTCTTCTCGAGATTAAGGAGATTTCAGTTTCCGTACCCCAGAGGAAGAAGTTTGAGTTGTGTTTTACTGACGGCCACATCTACGCTCGCACGCCAAACACAGCAGCACCGATTCCAGCTATAACCTACGCGTGGTCAGACATTGGTACGCGTTACCGCATTGTTGTTATGGGTTCCGTGCTAATCTTTCGCCAGAATATGTTTTCTACCTCCCCGTACCCGAAAAGAACCAGGTCCAGCACAACTATGTCATTTTCCCACGAGGAACATGTCTCCCTTCCAAGACGAACCCCCCGACCGAAGAGCCACTCGTGTTTACAGTTCCCGCGACCCCGCCCAAGCAGGGTACGATAGGTGGACCTGACGCTGGAAGCGCGGCTGCAGTTTCGGACAATTACAAGTCTTTGTTCCACTGGGCTTTGAACCGTCATCTCAAGCCCAATGGCATCAGCATTACTTCAGCCGACCCCAACAAGTTCCAGAGCATGATTCGACAGCCCCATCGACCAAGCGAGAAAGCCGTGCATGTCAAGGCCTTCAGGGGTTCCAAAGATGGGTACCTTTTCTTCCTCGAGAACGGTATTCTCTGGGGATTTAAGAAGCCAATGATGTTCATTCCCCTGAGCCGAATCGCTGCAACGAGCTACACCAACATTCTTCAACGAACATTCAACATCGCAATCGAGGTCTTTGCGGGCGAAGGTGATGCGACCGAAGAAGCTGAGTTCTCCATGCTGGACCAGGAGGACTACAGTGGAATCGACGATTACATCAAGAAGCACCGTCTCCAAGATCGTAGCATGGCCGAGCAGCGAAAAGCCAAACTTGAGCTCGCAGAGAACCGCGGACCCAAGAAGAATGGCGAAGAGGCTGGAGACGATGCAGCAGCAGCTACTGGCATTTCCGAACTTGCCAAGGCCGAGCTAGACGCTGAGCAAGCGCTACAGGATGAAGAAGACGAGGATGAGGAGGACTACGATCCTGGAAGTGATGCGGATTCTGATGGCTCGGGAGAGTCCGATGATGATGATGACAGTGACGACGATGAGGAGGACGAGGAAGACGAGGATGCAGAGGGAGAAGCCGAAGACGGAGATGAACAAGCTGAGGGCGATGAGGAAGAGGAAGAAAAGCAAGAGGAGGTTAAGCAAGAGACAAAGCCGGTCAAAAGAAGCCGCAAAGCTGCCCCTCAGCCAACAGGATTTGTACCAGCACCACCAAAGCCCGCCAAGCAACCCGTTCAGCCGCCCGTCGTAGTGACAGGCTGGGCAGCACTACGAAGTGCTGTTCAAGCGCCACCCCGCGGAAGTATGGACTTGGACGAGGAGAAGTTTGATGTTGTCTAATGATGCGGGGGCATGTGCATACCTATGTAACAATACACTTGGCGGGACATGAATGACGGCGGTGTACACAGCATAGGAGTCGAGGAACATGAATACTATCAGTACTACAGGAATACTACTCCACCATGTGCTATTGATTCAATCTTATCCATGTCTGAACTGAAGGGGCAAAGAAAGTCTCGGCAACATAGGAGGTAGTAAGGAGACCCATGGTATCATTCCACCGGTGAACTTCAAAACAAGCCGCTTTTCCTCGTCTTATCCTCGATCCTGACCTCATCCCTATTCTCATCCTCACTGTTGGGAGGCGAAAACTTCAACGCGACCACTTCGGTGCCACTGAGCAAGAAGTATCTTACAACTGCCACAGTGATGATAAACATCCTTGAGCGAGGAGACGAAGTAGGGTACCCAGGCCAGTAAAGCGGCGGATCCAATGACTAAGGCCAAGGCCACAGCACTGAATATGTGTGTCAGGAACAGATCTTTTTCAAGGAAGGCAAGGGCAAACTCACTGAGTGACACCACCAGTATGCACTTGTGTGATAGTCATGGCCCTTACTCCACACTTTGGGCAAACGACTGTTGCGCTCACACTTTTCAGTTGATTGAGCTGCGCACCCAGGAAGCCCTGCTCTTTCGGCTCTCGCTCCAAGGGATCTTTGTGGTCATCTCCTTTCAGATGTGTCGGTGACGAACTTGTAACTGGTGGTTGGGCGAGCGGTGAGCTGAATTCGATGGACCTTTTGCTTGAAGGCCTTTTATTGTCGTCCTCGAGGGAGTGATGAGCGTGATGCTTATGATGCTCGGGATTAGGTGCTAGACCTCGTCAGCAAGATGACCATGTACACGCACGAGGAGCGAAACGTACTAGGATGCTCCATTGTGAATGCGGATATAGGTGCAGCGGCTGATAAGATGAGATCTGAATCTGGTGTCTTTCAACGCCGATGAACTGTCCAGTTCTTCACAAAGAAGTCTGCGAACGGATAAGGATGATGATGAAAGGATGATGTTGGAGTTTTCCGAGTTCCATTGCGACAAGTCCAAAGGTAGTCACCCATCGCTCATGATCAAGGGAAGAACCTAGCACGGCAGGAAAGTCCTCTTCTCGTCAACTTGGAGAGCAACGAACGGAAGGTGGCCCCCAAAATTTTGAGAAAGAGGCAGTGATGTCACGAATGAAGCTGACCCGCGTATTATTCGCTTCACGGAAAGTGATGATCACAACATGAAACTTGCAAGTCGTGCTGGCTTACAAGAGGAGGAAGGCGAAAGGGCGCAGCTGAGGTGTATCAAGGCGAGATGAACATAAAGCTCATAAAAGGATCTATACCTAAGTTGTGTGTTGTAGGGATTGTTATAAGGTGCAGTGGTGATCTCCGTGGTCGATGGACCGAACGATCAGTACTGGATATCAGAACCGTGAGAAATTTCGGTCAAGTTGAAGAACTACGTGTGTCCTTGTTGTTGTTAGTATGCACAATTAATTCGTATTGAACAATGCAATGTTGATTGTTGCAAACCCTCTCATTTTGTACTGGGCTGTTGATGGAAACATGCATTGCTGGTTGAGGTTGTGTCAGGGCATCAAACCACGCAGTCTACGCAGACAAGACAAAAGAAACAATATATTCAGTGATGCCAGTCCGGTCAAGTTCAATCCACCCTCGAAGCAGAGAAACTGTCTCATCCTCTCCATCTCAAGATGTCCATCCATGCAACTTCACCCCAAGCTCTTATCTTATCACCAATCTTATCACCATCTCCACCACACGTGACCCCTTCCAAACTTTCCACTCCTCCATAACCGCATCACGACCTCAATCGCCTGGCGATATCAATCAATCCAATCCCCCCCGTCCAATCCCTCCAAAATGACAGGCCGACACAAAGCAATCCGTCTTCCACCTCTCAAGACCCTGCGCGTCCACAACCCCAAGCGCCAGGTCGAGAACCCCTGCATCGCCATCATGTCCAGCGTTCTCGGTAAAATCCCCCTCTCCCCCACGACTCAATTCACGATTGAAAGCCATGTCACTGACAGATTACAGCATGCTGGGCTTCAGCAGGCTACAACGCAACGGGCTGTGCAGCAGTAGAGAACCAGCTCCGCAAATGCATGGACGGTCCGGCTCCTCCTCCCGCCGGCACGAATACGATTAACTACCATCTCGCACGAATGCAAAAGTACATGACCGGGCCGAGGAAGCAAAAGTAGATACAGATACAGAAAACGAACAAGAAGAAGAAGAGTTATGCATTTTGGGCGTCGGAAGCGCTGCTTTTGCTGGGTAGGGATTGGATTCGAGATATGTACAACAATACCCGTAGGGGGAATAGAAGGGCGAGATGTATAAATATCGCTGTACGATACAGTTACAAGTACAATTCAAGTCATGACAATTTGAATCACTACAAGCTGGTGTTCATATGGATAACAAAGTTACGGACTCATGGACACAACTTCACGATATTCGAGACGAAACTGTTCATTCAAAGTGTTTGCATTTCACTACCTCGCTCTGCACAACACTTAATACTCAAATCGACAACTCTACCCATCATAAGGCGCACACCCAATGCCACAAGTTTCCCACATCCACCTCTATGCGCACGGGGGGAATCACACCCAAAAAGGCAAAAAAAGGAACGACAAACCCGAATCTTGACGAGACAGACACAAAAAAAAAAGAAGTTAAATGAGAAAGAACGAGAAAATCAGGAGAATGATGATAAACGCCCCCATTTCTTAAAAGTAGCGCCGGATCCCATGAAACTGTGCTGTAAGTGACTGAGAAGATGAATGATCCCGGTTGAAGAAAACAGCTTTTCATCTCACAATAGAAAGGACGCATACAATGCGAATGAGTCATTTCTATGCAAGAAAGGAGAAGCCGTCCCGAACCAAAAAGAAGTCTTAACCCAAGAAAAATAATGTCCATGGGACGAATGAGTGGCTTGAGTAGGCGGTGTTTTTTTCGTTAGATGGTGACGATAAAAGAAAAGAGATGTGTTCGAAAAGTCGAGTTCGCTTGCCGTCTATATGATAATGTATCGGCCTTGCCCAGTCGTCCAGACGCCCTTGGTCGTTATCGTGCCTTTGATCATGGATGGTCTCTTCAAGTAAATGTATGAATGTTGTTTTGTTTTCCGTGCGCCGAAAAATGCGGTTAATGATCCGTGGGTATCCTAAGCACAATGCACCATTTCTGCCTCCTCTCCATGAGTGTGCGCCTGTGAGAGGCTGTCTAGGAAGTGCCACCGACGCAGAAGAGCTCTATCTCTCCTACGCCTCCAGAGTACATGTTCCTGACACCTTCGCGCCACTCCATGAAGGCGATCTGGATATCATCATCGCCTTCGATGGCGACAAAATCACCGTCTTCGTCGCGGTATCGAAGCTTGAGCAGGCCCTTGCTGATACTGCTAGTAGTGAAGCGGGCGAGCTTGGCGTCAATGCGATCAACAAGAGACTGATAGGTAATGTTGAAAGCCACGACCAGGGTGACGTAGTTTCCTGCCTCGCAGTTCACTCGGACCTTGAGCTGTGTTGGGAGGGGCATTTCCGGACTTAGAGGGTTCGAGTTTGGTGGCATTGTTGCTGTACCAAGAGCGGGGGACACTGTTCGTGAGTTGGCGGCAGCAGCGTCGACACGAAGAGCATTGCCTCCAGCACCGGGTGTCATTGATCGTGGATGAACTGGTTGTGATGGGAAGTGGTTCATGCTGCCGCCCACACTGCCGGTGTGCTTGTGCATGCGCTCTCGCTGAGCGCCTGGGCTATTGGTTTGAGCCCGGGTTGGCTGATCATTTCTAGGTGAACCTGTTTGCTCCCGGCCAATACTGGGGTTGTGGCCAGGATGCAGGTGTTGAGGGATGCCAGGAACCGCTGGAATATTTCCATGGCTAGGCTGTCGTGTGCGTGGCATTCCTGGTCCGTTAATATCAGGAGTGCTGTACGAGCGGTTCCTCTGTTGAGCAGCGAGAGCCGCCTGGTTGTTTGAGGCCATTGCTGGCAGAGAAGGCCCTCGAGGGTTACGTCCATGAGGGTTCGGTGAAGGGCCATCCCGAGAGGGAGCGCGTGGCATGGCGGGTGCGGTGTAGCGGTTGCCGTTCCCATCCTCCCATGTTGGCTGAGGAGTGGCACTCTTGGGGAGGCCATATTGGGGTGTTGTAAACATTCCACTGGCTGTACTGGTTCTTGATGATGCTGGCGATTCGGTGACAGGAGAGAAATAGCTATCACCCGCCCAGGCGCCGGGTGAGTGGGCACCATTTGCGGCTGTCTGGAGGCTAAGAGATGCAGGAGGTGCTGGTAGAGGGAACCGAGGCGGAGGCGCTCTCACCATACCGGCCAGTGAAGCAGAGCTCTCTCCGGTTCCGGCTCGAGCGCGAAGGTTACTGGTTGAAGCTGTTCGGGGCACGATGCCTGCAGGTGGTCCATTATGGTACCCAGCGGGTGCTGTTGCTGGGCCGAGGTCTTCATCGTCATCGTCTTCCTGCAGGTATGGATTCTCCAGTCCAGCCCCATGCTCTCGTGTCCAGGCAAAGTCGGTTGAAAGCGAGTCTGAGTTCGAAGATTGGCGCGGCACGTTGTGCTTCCTCTGAGTCTCCAGAGTCATCACCCATTTCCTCAAAGTCTCTTCGTTCAAGAACTTGATGACAAAGTTCTCAACACCGGGGTCTCCCTTCCACCATATCTGTACGCTGTGGTTGCCTTCCGAAAGTTAGTTGTGCCGTTTACTCAGAGTTTCATAACTCACCTGGCTTAGAGAAGGACACAATATCAGTCACATTAGTCATGAAGATCCTGCCTTTCAGCTGAAGCTTGGCACTCTTGTTCCGCGTCTTGGTACCAGATGACCGAAGCTTGTCCTTCTTATCCTTGCTCTTGCTTGATGAGATCTCCTTGCAGCACAGGAGAATAGACTCGAAAAGGTAGATTTCGTACTTTTCAAGGTTAGTGTCGAGCCCCTGGAATCTGGCCAGCAGACTTACATCCTTCTCTTGATCTGTCTTTCCGGTGATCACACCATACACGCCATGCAGGAGAAGTTTGCCAAATTGTTCCACCTTGTGGCTCTTCCAGTCCTCAACTCGGCTTGTAAGGTCCTCAAGAGCCTCATCAAGCAAGTCACGGTTAACGGCTTCGTTAGCCTTCTTCAGCACTCGCTCGGCGGCTTCGCAACCACTGGTCAGATCCAGCTTGATTTCATCATCCTCGGTCTTCTTGTTCAAATCCTGCCATGCATTAGCTATCGAATGTCGAAAGAGCGCGATCAACCTACCTTGAGCAACAAAGGATATTTCACCAGTCTTTGCATGGGCTTTAGCAGAAAACCATCCAGGGTATTGAAGTCCGTTGCCACGGGGTGTGAAGAGCGTTGAATTTTGTCAAAAACCTGATTCGCAACCATAGCCGCCTTACGCTGGTTGGCAATAAAAGGCTGGTAAATGTCGAACGCATCCTCGTACATAATGAAGGGAGCACCCCATCGTTGGGCGTCAGCGGACATAGAGTTTGTTGTCTCTACTCGAATCAAAAAGCGGCGCTGGAAATCGAGAATGGCGTTGATGTTGAGGAAGATCTGATGGAGGGTATCGCCAGGAATCTCGCCTTGTTGTTCGAGTGTCTTCTTCAAGTCGTGCAGGTTCTCCAGATCTTGGACGTATTTTCGCTCAGTGTCGACAAGTTCACGGATGATGTGGTCTCGGTAGGTCATCTGTCCGCCCGTGGGCTCGTTGTTTCCATCCCCGGATTCTGGTAAAGGTTGAAGGAGATAACCGCGCTCCTCTGCTCGATCCAAGACGTAATTAACAACTTGAGTCACCTATTTCATCACTTTAGCTTAGTCTACACACCAAGGGCGATATCTACCAACCTTTACAAAGCCGCTGGTATCGTTGCCCATCAAGTCAGTTATCACAAAACTATGGGAAGATGGAATATCTAGGTCTTTCATGCAGGCCTGGACGAATTTGAAGATGGCGATCTTGGACTTCTTAGCTTCATTAGCGCTAGGGTCCTCGACCTTGAGCTCTTCATTAGGTCGCAGGGCATTGTAAATGAGGAGTAAAGGGTATCCTGTTCGGAATAGGTTCCATAGAGGATCAACAGGATCATTAGGGTCCAGCTGATCCAGATAAGGGTCGAAGCCGGGGACCTGAGCCAAGCGCTGCTTGAGCGAGATGCAAATCTGGTAAAGCGATCGTGAAGCGTCGGCCTTTTGATTGATAATGTTCGCTGTGGCTAGCACAGGGCCACCGTTCTGTGGTGTGGCGGTCGTAGCCGTGGACAGAGAACTCAACGAAGCCGAGGAGCCAGCAAAGGCTGTCGAGCCCGAGAGTTGGCTGGCGCGCGGCGCATGGTTCATACTGGTCTGTGAGAAGCCAATGAATCCGTTGGAGTTTGGCTGAAAGGCCGGAGCTGTATTAGTTCGTAGCAACGGGGCATGGGCCATAGCCTTCTACGCCATCCGTCGAGAGGGAGCGACTTGGGAGAGAGTGAGATAGAGAGACGAAGCCGACAACAGGGAGGGCGAGAGGGACGTTGCAGCGAGGTAAAGGTTGTCGAGGGAGATCGGTTCGTGTGGAAGCGCCGTGGGGATTGTCTTGGGTGTGATATGTCTAGGGATGTCACTTGGCGTTGGACTCAGGAACGTTTCAACGAGCGGTTCGACGTCATTCGGCGGTGAATCAGCGTGAGATTCCAACGTTGATTTTTCGCAGCTGCAAGACAGGGCAGGCGGGGTAAGGGGTTGAGGAGGAAGTGTCGAAGCGAAGCGGCTGTTTGAGGGAGTAACTCCAAGGTTGGAGCGACAAAGAATTGATCGCGGCGGGAGTCCCTCTTTGAACGTATACAGTATCGACAGCGGGCCTGGTGATGGCTGGTCGAGAGTGTAGAGGTGGTCTCGGGGGGTCAGGCGGTGGAGCGATCGAAGGGGGGGTTTAGTGAAGCGGATCGACGATGCCGAAATGGAAGCTGGACAGGTTTTGAAACGATGGGAGTAGATTCTTGTCTGATCTGGCAGGCGGGCCAAGTATTCCGATGTATGAGTTTTTGGACCTTTTTGGGTGAAGGCAAAGGAATTAAATTAGAGCCAGAATAAACCGTTGTTGCCGCAGTTTTGGTCAAAGGAAGGATTTCGACGAGGCTGGGCGTAGGTTTAAGGTAAGGTTGAAGCGGACGGCAGATGGAGAAAGTCGTTTAAAGGAGGGAAGACCAAAAGCGGGCAGCGAGTGCAGGACAGGACAGAAACAGGACAGGAGCAGCAAGCACAAGCACAAGCACAAGCAGCAGCTGGAGAGAGGAGGCGGAACGGAAGCGGGCGGTTGGCAATTTAGCGGTACCTAAGGCTACTGGGCTGTTAGTGGAGGTCCAGTTAGTTACCTACCTAGTGATTTATGATTTAGTGGGGGTGGCCATTTCAGAGGCTGGTTGGCGCTGGAGCAGCCAGTCAGTGGACGGCACCTGGATCTCATCGGTCTCGGTTTAGGTGAGTGATACTCTACGCGCTGACATTATCACTCCGGGGCAGATGATTTGATGGGCTTGCTATGACTCGAGTGATTACATTTCAGGTGATACTCTCTCTGTTTCTCTCTGTACGACAGTTGAAGCACAATCGCTTGAGTAAGGCAAGGTACAGGAAAACTCCCATGATCTGGAGGGGGAAAAAGGGGATCAGACCCTTGTGCAAATGGGACTGTGCGCGATATGATATAGTCGACACTGTACCACAGGGCGCAACTGTAACCGATGGAGTCCGTGCGACGAGTTCGAGGGACGTGCATTTCCTTTGGGCATTAACAAGTCTTCCCCGGGTGCACATCCTATCTCCATCCATCCTCATCCATTCTGTTTCAAATTAACCCAAAGGCACTTACTCTTCCTCCTCGGGCCTTTTTAATCGTCATCAGCAAGTCATCAATAGCTATTAAGTTTTGCACAAGAAAGAAGCTTTCTGGAAGGAGGTCAATGGGCACATGAGTCGCGCTCCAGGCGAGATGCTGGGCCAAGACCCTGATCTACAAGATACCTAGTCCAATAAAACACCAAAACCCAATGGTAACAGCAAAGTGTTACCAAAGCATTGTCACTAACCACTTCCAGTCCCACATGTCCTCTCTCTGATTCAGGGATCAACAGGGGTTCAACGATACTGCCATCGCTATCAGCTAAAACAGAAGAGAAAGGAAAAGCATTGCTGCTGTCACCGTCACATGGCAAGAATTTTGACTTGACGCCCAAAGAGGGGAGGGGGGGAGATGCAGGGGCCTTGAGAAAGACGATTGACTTGACATGGATAAGCCCCTGAATCCGCCAGAACGGGTGGTGTGGTTCCCCTCCTCTTCCAGAAGGACATTGCATGAATGTGCAAGGAAGCTTTTGAACTTTACTCCGTACAGGCATCCCATTCTTCCTGTCTACTTCGATATAGGAAGCTGCATCAGTTTGACACATCCGAGGAGAAGCTTCAACACACGTTATCAGCAATCATGACTGATGTTTAGTGAGATCTATCTATCTTGTATCTTGCTCACTCAACTTGACTTATCTCTGGGCTCAATCTACAGTTCAGAAATCGACGCCATGTGCCCACGGCCCACGGCGGCTAGTCGCACCTTCACATTCCCCATCACCGCTATCTTGTATCATGGGATTTGACGACAAGATATTCCTCAGCAGATCTTTGCAGGTAAGGAACGCAGCTACCCGAAGTATTTTCTTCCCATCATGAGATTTTACCACAAATCTCTTGATGAGCCCTCAAGCAAAAGCAAGCACGCATCCCACACACTTCAACTGCCAATGACCCCTGCCTGACATCATGGGTCCCAAAGCTCTCCAATCTCTCCAAGCTCAGGGGAGGCGCTCGCTAGCTTCTCTCAGAGAAGGTTTCATGGAACCTTTCGAAGCCGGCTTTTGGGGGTTTCTCTGTTGGTTTGCTGCACATTTCCGCTCCCCCATTCGGGAATAGTCAAAGGGCATGCATTGCAGCGTATGCAAATATGAAACGCGTGGCTCAATGCACAGGCCAGCACCAAGCTTCTGTGCAGAAAGAATCCCACTGTCAAGCATCATGTAAAAGCCAAATCGAGCAACATGGACAAAGAGGGCTTGCATGTAGAATGCTAGAATCGGCCAGAATGAACTTGGGATATTGAGGCTAAAACGTAGCTTGAAACATAGAACTGCCCGCTTTTGGCTCGACCTGCTTGTACGCTACTGTGTGTCTGTTTATGCCTCAGCTGCAACTATCGACGATCTTTCCACAAACCAGTCGGGGATTAACCACATTCTGTCCATGATCATCGCCTCTCCTCCGCAGCCAACCCAGTGCTCGTCTTGTTTAATATCCGAGGCCTTGGAACTTTGCAAATCTCTTTCCATATATCGTATCGGCCATCGCCCGAATGCTGTGAAACTTGAACCTCAGCTCAATAGGCAGCCTACATCAAGGCCATCTCGTATTATTCCCGTGACACTTCACTACCAACATTTTCACTTTTTTCTTCGTCGATCCTGGAACAAGGTGCCATCCCGACTTTGTATGTGGATAGTGTTCATGCGGAGACCAGAAGTGGAAATACTCCCGTCTAAAGTCGGGTGCCAAGATGAATTAGACCTCGACGCTTTTGTTTCAGGAATTCGAGCGCCTCCACAATTTCTCTTCCTCCATGTTACAGCCTTGTGAGTGGGTTCTCGTGGCTTTTCTTGCACTCGATAAGCTTTGGGCTATGGCTTGACGATGTTTCTTTTTGGCACCGTCGATCACGCTAATTAATGCTTGGGCGAAGCTGTCAACAGCACATGGATATGCCTTGCCGAGGTTGAGAGCCGTGAAGACCATGTTGATCTTGAAAGGGACTGAACGCGGGGTTGAGTTCGTTAACCTGGTATATGCAAACTTCAGGTGAAGAGTTGAGGCTGTTTGCGCAAAGGGTATAGATTCCGAGTTGTAAATTAAGTTTCTATGGTGTATACTCTGGATAATGCGGCTTGCACCCGACAAGTCGGCCTAAGAGAACTAGACATCCCATCAAAGAGAATGTCACAGCTCTTCTTACTCTTTGTTGCACAGCCTCCCCAAAGACCTCTGGTCCTTTCCAAAAGACAGGATAGTTATCATGGGACCAACAGACTGTCATGACGGATAGAAGCATTCCCACCGTCCCAAATGCGCCATCCTTCTTGTCCATGATCAAGCTGATCATATTGCGAAAGAAGACCTCTTTGTCCCCATCGCCAGGCTCAGTCCATTCCCTCACAACGAGATCGACGTCCGTTCCCGCTTTCCCTTCGTCCGTCTTGTCTGCGCGCATGTATTGGTGGATTGTGTACCGCGGTATGGTGATGATCCCGTCATCCTTTGAGAAGACCGCTGTGCGATCTCCGACTGTCACAAGAGCATAGCCTTGGACGACTTGGAGGTACTCCGTGTGAGTCTCGTGCCAGTGAAGGCCTGTGCCTGGCGTGTTGTCGCCAGCTCTCAAGTAGATATCAACGACTCCCGGCTTGTTTGTTTGGGATGAGAAGTCGATGCCTCCGGGTGGAATGAAGAGCTTGTCCTGGTTTCGTGTGACTGTACGGGTCATGATGAGCTGCTATAAATCCAGTAGATTCGGGCGAGAATTTGCGTGCACTATCCGTGATTGTTTCTGTTCATAAAGTGGCATGTCATTCAGTCCGACTTGTTTAGCTTTCAAGATGCCCGTCAGCTCGTCGGCGACTTTCATCGTGATACGGGAAGGATTACGCCGATCGAGGACGTTTTCCGGTTTGATCTGGGGGTAAGCGCCAGTACCAAATAATCGACAGCAAAGAATTACCAGAGCTAGACTAAAACACGGCTTTTGGTCGCTCCTAGTGCTTGAAGAATGCCTTTTCAGTGCGCTCTTTAATGAGCTCGAGCGTACACCACAGATGTCGAATCCACCTACCCTACAACGAACAAAGACATCTACTGCTCACAACTGACGCCTTTTGACTCATCTTCGTGCTTGCTGGTGTAAACTCAGAGTGAAATAAATCGCTATTTCTCGGTGGCCAGATGATTGTCTTTTACTCGACGTTATATGGTTTGATGGATCGGCTATACAACTGATTAGCATCCTCATTCAACACGAAATCGCACGACGTAGATGTCAGAACAACTTGCAACCATTCTCATCAAGAACGGAATCATGACGTACCCTCATCGAAGCCTTTGTATCGTAGAGCAAAGGCAACCAAACCAAGCAATTGTCTTGGCGTTCTTCAGTATAGGCTTGTCCAAGCGTTGGCTAGCCTGACGACCTTGATCAGCCGCAGTACACTCAGTGAGTGAGATCAGAGCTCGGTCACGCAACACGTAAAGGACCATTTAGCCCAAAAAATGCAACCTGTAAGTGCAACTCACCCAAGAAAGCCAGGTCTAGCCTCATATGCCGTTCAAGTAAGCCCGCAAGATAATGTGTCGTCTATGGAGTAGATTGTATGATGATCTCCTACGCAACACCACTGAGAATAGCGCACTTTGCCATTCACAATATCGCCCACGTTCTAGTGTATTCTAAGCTTATTCGAACTTACAAAACACAAAGGGGATCCGCGTAAGGTCTCCGGTCGCTTACAGCTGTGACAGCTGTAAACGGCACAGAAGTGCCGAACAGAATAGTCTATCACTTAAACCTCTTTCGTTAGAGAATCTTTAACGATATGTAACGCTAGAGCTGTGATAACTGAGAAAAAGCAAAGAGAGGGTTGGGGTTCTTTGCACTGGAAGAGCATTGATCGTCATTGGTGTCTTGGATTGATCATGCCGACATGGGACAGACGTGGGGGTTCTTCTACCCAGGCCAAGGAGGTTCCTCAGCTGGTGAAGAAGTACGAATGCAATCACACTCTTTCCTTCGTTTCACGATGCGCATCAAGTTGAACTTGGGGGCTCTGGCATTGCCCAGTAGCCAGTCCAACTGGCAATGATCGAGGTAAAAGTCTGTTGAAAACTTGCGATGGCAGAGCATCTCTCCCAAACGTCACGTTCTTCATAGAGTTACCGATGCGCTCCATATGCCCTGGGACTTGATAAATCTTCTTCCAGTCTGGTATGCACCTCTGAATCCAATCCAAGTCCAGCTGATCGTCACGGAATTATCCTTAATGTCTAAGGGAGTATCCTGAATGTGCAATACGGACAGTGAATTTGTACAATTTGCCCACAACCCCGGCGTAGTAGGCTTTCAAGGTCTGCGACAAGAAGGAAAAGTGCCTCGCCTATGAGAAAGAGGTACTTTGTCTATAAACCACATTGCCATGGCTACTTCTCATCCATGCTGAAGGACCCGGCCCCAATGCGAAGGGTGAACGATTCCAGTATCGAGCCCGAAGGGATTTATAGTGCCCGCCTTTGACAGGAGAGCAAATGATATCCACGGTCCCAGAAAATCGTGTGACAAGCTCCTATACCCGTGGTGGAATCAAGTATGCTTTCAATCTGGTGGTTTGCGACCGCATCCCCCAAGTCTTAGCGACATGGAATGTGAATAAGAAGCTCCGACCTTCCAAGTACGGGGACTTGATAGGCAGCAACTCATCTCTTATCACGCCTCGTCCTGATGCATTTGTAGACTTAGCTTAGACGCATTTTTGACTGGCTCTGTCCCTCCTCTCGATCGTAGTATCTTGCCGAGCTCCTGTCTCGATTGCCTTCTGGTCTCTGAACCGCACTCAATGGCTGAACACTCGGTCCTCAGCCTAACCTGCCTTGTTCAACTCGTGCTTACACCATTCCTCCAAACCTCCAAGAGCTCTTATTTCTTGCGCATCGGGCGGAATATCGCCAACCTTCTCTGTACACCTTTCTCCGCTTTCGCCTTCCTGAACGTGAACCATGCTCTTCTTCACATCCCATCCGAGTGTCCACCCAGTTCTCAACGTAGGGATGGGGTTCTTTGCGTCATTGGAAAAGCGGTACGGAGGCGCTGAACGAGACGTGGTAATTCAAGTCCCATGAGGCCGTTGTTGATGGAGTTGCTGGAGAAGAAGATATTGCTGAAGCTGCCAGCAACATCAAGATGGATGGAGTTGGCTAGGATAGCGGTTGCAGCCTGCTCACGAGAATAACCGCACCCAAAACCATTCCCAGAAACGAGAATGTCGCTTGGCCGAATAACTTTTTGGAAATCCAGGTCGTAGTTCCTCATGCAAGCCTTCGCCATAGCTTCCTTGGACACATTGCTTTCATAGCAATTGGTCAGTCATTATGGTATAATGTCTAAGTTGTTAGCTAGATGTGTTATTTACAGTTGAGGCTCGTGGCTGAGAGCTTAAATCAGCAGACAGAACTTAGTTAACTTTCATAGGTCATCGATTCAGGATAGATCTGGTCGGTATCTTGGCTTCCCATGTCCATGAAAACGATCTCTCCGTGAAAGACTCTGAGAAGCCTGGGAGGATCTCAACCGCCGCAGCATTTGGTGATGCCTCTGTTGACCCGGCGTTACCAAAGAATGGGTCTAGCTGCTGAACCATGACATCTAAATCACTGTCAACGCTACGCGGCTGCTCACTGCCGCTGTGGTCAAAGAGACTGAAAAAGCCAACAGAGGTGTCATTACAAAGATCGCAGATGGTGTTAAGATATACATCGCTGCAGCATCGTCACGTCAACAAGAAGCACCGAGGACTCGACTCCGGCGACTGGCAAGTGCTACTTGATGCTGTATGGAGGCACTTGCGTCAGACTGCGGACCTTGTGTAAGGCTCGGCACTGGGCTTCTTGAGCCTGGTGAAGTACCTTAGATATCAGGGCATCTAACCGTGACTTCAAGAGTAGAACGTGGTCGCGTGACGCGCTGGCCTATCTTGGTGACCCAGAAGTCGTGACAACTAGTTGAGCGCACTCGAGGGCCTCATCTCCGGACCAGGTGCTTGTCAAAGTACCGTAGCATTGGGCTGGAGTTTGACCATGGTTATGGCTGCGCCTTGGATGTCCGAGTGTCGGGTGTTTGTGCAGCTCACAACTGCTCAACTTAGCATGCTATCCTCGTATTGGACTGTTTAATTTACGATATGCCTTATTAATCGTGCTGTTTTCAGGTGCCAGTTCATGCAATGGTGTAGCAACTTTGATGCAATTGGACTCAGAGACATAAGGAGAAAGAGTACCAAGATTGAGATACAATTGCTTTGCATACAGAGTGTAGGGGTCAGGCCAGTGACATCTAACCGTTACGCTACAAGCCCCCCTTCGGACATGTCCCAGGCACAATCTTGCAATTCTGACAGGGCTCAAACAAATGAGGATCCTCGAGCGACCAAACCAGATTCTCATAGCACCCGGAGGCAGAGAATCCTCTAATGCAACGTAGACTCACAGCAATATATATGTTGCTGGCAGAGGAGACCATTGCTGACACACCTGGTCTGGTTGCTCCCGAACTCCAGGTCCCCAACCTCGTGTGCGAAGAAGACCGGGTGGAATTTGCTAATGGCAACCAACAGAGCTGCAGCGGCGCCTCCGCCCACTAGCAGGAGCATACCGGATGCCTCGTAGACCGTCCTGCTAGGCCCAAGTGTTGAATAACTCGAGGATCATCGAGAGTTCAGAAACCATCCGGGCTCTTTCGTTCAGACTCTGAGTGGCATAGTTAATGACTGGCTTATTATGAGATATCCGCAGGGCTTACCTGTCGCTTGATTCCTTCTTCTCCTCAAGATCGCGCCAATGACATTTCCTCAGCTTGAACTTGTCGCACCCTTTGCTTTAGTACCTCCTGTACTCGAGCTTAGAGTAAGTTAGTTCAAAGATACCTCAATATTAAGCTCTTTCGGCCTCTGCATGTATGAATTTTAGCTCATTGTGATAGTGGCGGCGGTCCTTGGTAGCTAATTGCACTAGAGACTTCTCACAGTATCCCAAACCCATGATCGATGTTCTCAGAGTCTCACAGGCCGGAATTTTGGTCCACAAGTGACCACTATTTCTATCAGGGGGGATGACTGGGTCTCGATCTACCTGGCCATCTAAGACTATCTCTTTTAAATGCTATTGAATACCCGGCCGTTGGCCGGGATGCGTCTTAAGAGAGGTTGGGCAGAGGAAAAAGAAGATGTCATGTTAGGCCAGCAGACTCATAACATTACAACTTGATCCATAAGAAAACTTCTGTAGTTTTAGGAATTGGGAGAACAACTTGAAGTGCATAAAGATCACAAAGAAAAGGCCAGAAGAGCGCCTGGAACCCCTGGATGTCGATACCATTAACACCAGAATATGTGAGAGAGGTCAACGCAGCAGTGCCACGTATCAATACGTATCTACCTTGTATAACCACATTGTAATACCAGCTCGAATATCAGCATAATGATGTCTATTGATTGGCAGCCTTGCCACCAAGACCAAGAGCAAGAATCTCGATCACCTGACAGAGATATTCCGATAGACTCATGGTGCTTGGCGTGGTTCTGTGTGATATTAACTGATCGCCGCCAATAAAAAAGTTAACGAGAATGAAATTCCAGGGCCTATTTACTAAATTGTTATATATTCTTGACGTATGGAGACTTCAATCTTGAATAAGCGAAGTTGGTCTAGCTATTCGCCCTCTGAGATACAAACCGTCACTCTTGTGCGGAAGTATAGCGGAGCTTAAAGCGGAGTTTGCTTGGCTTGGGCCATATGACATTGGACGTTGCAACATTCTCAATTATATGCTGGAGTTAAGGTTCTCTGTTCGGAGTTAAGACACAACTCCCCTCCCCAGACAACCACTACGCATTGCATGTATCCGGGGTTAATCTTCGGTGATAGGGATCTTGTTATGTGTAAGTCGATGAAGGGAATCATGTCAGTGTCCAAAAGCATAGCTTCCAAACACTTCGTGATAGACAGACGGAATAGGTATAAAGCCTGGCTGATATCTGGCTCAGAGTTCATTTCTTCACCCCAGGTACCTCCTCTTTCCAAACTCGTTGATCAGTAGTGTAAATAATACTGATAATTGTTTCTTTTGTTGAGCAGTCTCGATCATCATGGCGCCTCCAACATCTCTTCCAACTAAACCTCTCAGCAAGACGGGACGACAAATACCTGTTCTTGGTTTTGGATTGATGGGTCTGAGTGCAGTCTATGGGCCTATTGAGTAAACTCCCTATTCCATGTGTAAATATCATTCGTACTGACACTCACTCCCCTAGAAATGACGAGAAACGCCTAGCAGTCCTGGACCGCGCTTGGGAGCTCGGCTATACTAACTGGGACACAGCTAATGCCTACGGTGATAGCGAAGTCCTTCTCGGAAAGTGGTTCAAGCTGCACCCGGAGCGGCGGGCTGACATATTTCTTGCCACAAAGTTTGGCTTGAGAACGGGTGTCAACGAAGATGGGTCGTGGACCAGGTGGGCTGATAACAGTCCTGAGTTCTTCAATGAGTCCCTCGAGGGCAGTTTGCAGAAGATGGGTGTTGATTACGTTGATCTTTACTATGCTCATCGTCTTGACACCAAGGTGCCTGTCGAAAAGACGATGGAGCTGATGGCCAAGGCTAAGCGGTAAGATACATTATCAAGAATCTCCAACATATTGGACCATGCTGATGTATTTCTATCAGACATGGTAAAATCAAAGCCATCGGTATCTCTGAATGCGCCGCCAGCAGCATCCGCCGAGCCTACGCCGTCGCCCCCGTCGATGCCATTCAGGTTGAGTATAGTCCTTTCACGTTGGATATTGAAAAACAGGATATACTCTCCACGTGCCGGGAGCTTGGAATCACCATCTTTGCGTACTCGCCTCTGGGCCGTGGCTTTTTGACAGGCCAGATCAAAAGCATTGATGACTTTGCGCCTGACGACCTCCGCCGCATGTTGCCTCGCTTCAGCCCTGAGAATTTTCCAAAGAACCTGGTTCTCGTTGAGAGTCTCAAGGCACTTGCAGATGAGAAGGGCTGCACGTCGGGTCAGTTGGTGCTCGCTTGGCTGTCGGCGCAGGGCGAGGATATTATCCCAATCCCTGGAACGAAGAAGATCAAGTATATGGAGGAGAACTTAGGGGCATTAAAAGTGCAGCTCTCTCCAGAGGAGGTGCAGAAGATCAGAGATGAGGTCGAGAAGGCTGAGATTGCGGGCCATCGAAACCCACCGGGTTTGTTCAATGAGTATTCGGTTACCATTGAGCTTTAGTGTCCTTACCAGATAGGGATTCATTTGATAGTTAAAGCTCATGATATCTCAATGAATCCTATCAAGCTAGCACATTGCGAAATCTGAATGGAGTTCAATCTGTGATGTATAAACAGTGAGTCTTGTTAAAGCTTTTATCCCTAAGAATTCGGGACGGACAGTGAAAAAGTCTAAAGATTCTTATAAAGGACGTCCAAGATTCAAACTGAAATTATCAAGATCTATTCTAGTGGTATAACAACGCTAGTCATGACAACAAATCATACACAATCAAACTCAATAACATAACCCTTTTACTCATCATTACTCCACTTCCAGGCTTCTGAAATAGCCTTCCAGTACTGCTCAGGATGCTCACGCATATGTCCAACATGGTCAGTATCCACAAACAGCTCCTGTCTCGTCTCGTAGCCTTTCTGCTGAGACTCAGCAATATAGCCCTCAATATCCATATGAGAAATAATCTGATCCTCCTTGCTGTAGAGATACAATCGCTTGGAGTCTAGTGTCTCGTAGTTTGTGTCGTCCACAACTCGCAGAGCGAAAGCACCAGAAGGCTCTCCGCCTGTGAGCTTCTTGATAACAACGTCCAAAGTGAGGACAAACCCCCAGATGCCCTTGGTGATGACAAAAGGCCAGGGGAAGAACTTGGCGGTGCCGAGGGCCATGGCGTGGGACCATTGACCTAGTCTCTCCCACGACCAAAAGGGGTTTCCGGGCGTTGAGTCGAGGACAAGAAGTTGATGAGGCATCTGCCTACCATTCTTATCCCTGAAGGCCTTGAGCGTAGTGGCGTAGCTGATGGCACCGGTGTTGGACATGCTGTGAATAAGAATAGGCGCTGTCTTTTCGTCGAGAAGGCCATCGAGGTTGTCGATAACATGTTGCATAGCGCGTGTTCGCGTCTCAAGACCTGTGAACATGGCGTCGGAAATAGGGCTCAAGATGATAAGAATCTTGGAGTGAGGGAAGAGAGCGCGATAGCCGTCAGCGTATTTTCCAACATGTCTGGCAAGTCCATCGCCCCAGCCGTAGATAACAACAGCAGCTGGATGATCCGCGGGTGGTTTCTCTGAAGTCTCCTCGCTGACGAGAAGTTTGGCGTTGATGGTCTTGAAGCCCGCAAGCTCAGGAAGCTTTTTGCCCGACATTTTCTATATTATAAAAAGACTAATGATAAATGTAAAGGGTATAGTAGGTTGTGCTGACGAGGAATTGACAAGGGAGAGGTCCATGGGAGGGCATTGACATTTTATATATCTCCTTAATAAACTAAGTTTTTTAGTTTCAGAGGATCGAGTAATGTGTCAATTGCTGACATGGGATTTTGGCCTGTCAGATTCTATGTTGGGGACCGCCTGTAAAGTCCGTCGGACGTTTATGCGGAAGAATTGCTACTTTTGGGTATTGGAGCGGTCCCAGCAAAACATCCTTCAGCCCAACAATATGCAAGCCGAGGTTCGCAGAGACTTTTATTATAAATTTAGAGATGGCGTCGGGGAGTTTTATATAATATGCTGAGTGACGTGGACATGCATTTATGTGAGTTCAATTGAGCTTTCTCCTGGAATGGGACGATGATTAAAGGGCGGTACAACGTTGATCCACTTATCAGTGCAGATTTAGAAGACTTCTAGCATTAAACTAGGGTGCTAAAAATACTTAGTCTAAGATCCTGTATATCTATATTAAATTACACCAAGTTTAACTAAGGACTTTTGTCACCTAGGATAGAGGTCCTAAGTTTTATTGCATCCCCTTGACTAGACTGAACGTCAAGATGCATGGATCAGTCTTGGCATGCGTCAAGATTGAATATCATGCGCCAAGTGTTGTATCTAACGACAAGTCATCTCCTTCGGAGTTATCAAGGTTGCTGGTATCTTACTCAGACTTGCTATAGCCTAATGACCAACCCATGATTGGAGTCACCCAATTTGTCAAACAGTGATTGGATGGCAGATCTCGTCCCAAAGTAAGCTAAGAAATGAAAGAGGTCAGACGGGATTGATAGTAGGACTAAATAATAAAGGCCTTCCTTGACCGTGATGTCTCACTCGAGGAGAAAACTCGACGTATCAAAAGGTAAGTACCATTCGTTGCATCCGTGAGTAAGACTTGGGCTTTTCAAAAGCTGCAAAGGCAGTCTGATTATTATTTCTTGTCTGTCTATCATAAGAAGTCTAGTGCGGTTGAGTGGTGACATGTAAAGCTCTCAGCTTTCATTTTTCATAAAACCATGCAATGCATCCTGGTATATCCCCGAAAATCAAAACAACGTCCAATACACTTTTAAAAGGTAGCCGTGATCTTCCATCCAACACGGTGGATTCTTGCAGCAAGGATGAACATAGTGCCAGCCATGCAGAAGACACCAGCAAAAACCTTGACTCCAAGCCAGCCAGTTGGCTTCTCGAGGATGGCGCCGTTGATAGGGTTGGTGGTGAGTCCACCGATCGAGGAGACGAAGAAAACAATGCCGCTACGGAATCCAATTTCTGGAAGAGGGGAGATCTGAGCAACGAGTGGTGCAATCAGAGAGACGTATGCGCCAGAGCAGAAACCAAACAAGGCTGCAAAGGCAATGATGCCGTTCTGCGAGTTGCAGGGGATCCAAAGGGCAAGGATCCAGAGGCCAGAAAGGAAACCGACAATAATAAAGATGTTGTAGCGGCCCATCTTATCACCAAGAATTCCTGAACTAACCCGGCCAAAAAGACTGGCTGCGTTGAGGATGGGAATCAAATACTGAACAAGGTTGGGGTCCACGCCAGCGTGGAGGGCCTGAACGGGCAGGTAGTCGATAGGAATAAAGATTCCGAAGGTGAAGAAGAAGAATCCAAGCATACAGAAAATGAATTCTGGCTCGTGGAATGGCCTGGCCAACTGGGCGCGGCTGACCTTCTGAGGTTTGGGAGGGTGGATCGATCTGACTGTGAGGTTTGCGATGATGAGAAGTCCGAGGATCATAAAGGCGCAGATTCGCATGGACCATCCGAATCCGACTTGCTTGATGAGGCGGGTTACCATGATGGGGAAGATGACACCGCCGATACTCGAGCCGGTTGAAAGGATGCCAAAGGCAGCTCCTCTCTTGCTGTCAAACCATCCGTGAATCGTCGATAGAGCTGCAGATGTTAGTGGGTTTCAATATGAGGGTAAAGAAGTGGCTCACCTGGCTGGAAGATGGCTGAGACACCGATGGCAGAGCATACACCCTGAGACAGAAGAATCTGGTAGTACTCGGTACTAATGGACGCCATCATGATACCAAAGACATGCATGAAACTTCCGACAAAAATCAACCATCGCGGTCCATAGTTATCATAAAGCTTTCCGATAATAGGACCCATCCCCATGATGAAGAAGATCTGCAGCGAAGGGATCCATGCGATAGTACTCGACGAGTATTGCTTCAAAAGATCGTTCTGGTAGTATTCCTGAAAAGCGCCAACGCCTAGAATAATTAGTCAACGCCACATAAATACACAACATGGCACTTACTGTTGATCCAGCCAAAACTGCAAAACGAGGTACACCATGCGCCAAGAACAACAAGCCAGGCCGTGAGACCACCATCAGGCGCGCCACTTCCAGCTGGTGTAGCCGCAGGCGCCTCAGGCTGAGTGGTACCCTCCTCAAGATCAGACTTTTCGTTGTTGTAACCAACCTGGTTCTGGAGCGTGAGCTCTGAATTGCGAGGCGATGAAGGCGCGGTTGTTTGTTGAGCAGCCATGATGAGAGATGCTGTTTTATCTGATCGAGGGTTGCTCTGAGTTTGAGGCTCTACCTTAGTTGGGTGACATGGGCATCGAGATTTATAAGTCACAGATGCAACGGGAGATCTGAGCCTAAAAGGGGTCCATGGCACGCCCTATGGAGCTCCATTTTCACGGTCATTCGTTCAAGTCACTTAATTTCGCGACGCGAGACTTCCAAAGGCCGAAAATGATGGTTTGTTCGCAGCCGAGCTCGAGTCTCTGATTCGCTGCTTCGGTGTCGGAGCTCGTATTTCCACCGAAGCCGGCGCTAGTATATCGATAAGATCCGCCGCAGCGAATTAGAGCTCGTCATTGATCTCACCATCTCGAATATGCCGGCCACGGAGATAATCCCCGGTGATCTCAGCTTACAAAGACCGAATCCTCATCCGTAAAATACCACAACTCTCGGCCTGTCACTTATCGGTCGGTGTAATACCAAATCATGTCTTCTCGGCCCCGGACTCGGTCGTGCGCCGTATGTCATCGCCGAAAAGTTCGCTGTGACAAGAATTTCCCTTGTTCGCAGTGCGTTCGGTCTGGCTTTGAGTGCTCGTATCCACCTGCTGGCGTGCCTGCGAGACGGGCCAAGAAGACGACCATCAATGATGTTGCAAGTCGGATCTCGCAGATGGAGAAGACGATTGAGGCGTTTAAGGCTGGGCAGGATGGGTCGCCGCAACCGACAGTGTCTGCAGGTTCAGTGACGTCTGCGAATAGTGTTCCAACACCAGCTAGCACAGCTACAGACGCTGAGACCAGAGAGAGGGTCAGAGGTTCTCGTGAGGGTCTGTTGCTGAATAAGGGGACAGGTAGTCACTATGTAAATGAAGTTCTCTTCTCTCGGGTCATCGAGCAGGTAAAGACGCTCCAGTAGTTTGTATGTCTCGCGCTAACACAAGCCCAGGAAGATGATGTGCGAATGGCCTTGGCAACGCCAAGGGAGGAGCCGCCTCACCAAGTCGATTCTCCGATATCTCACTTGAACCCCATGGGATGGCTATCAGCCGGCATAGCATCAGTATCTACTGCCATTTACCATCCTCAAAGACGTGTGGCTATTCGACTATGGAAAGTCTTTGTTGATGGTGTTGATCCATACGTCAAAGTTCTGCACATTCCTACCACCGAGACAACGCTCTACACAGTCATAGGCGACCCTACTAAAGCTTCGAACGAAAACTTGGCTCTTTGTTTTGCCATCTATTTCGCTGCTGTCACGGCCACGTCCCCCAATGAGGCGCTCGACATTACTGGGGAGGACAAGAAGCAAGCTCTCCTTCGGTACAGGATGTGTCTGGAGCAATCAATGGCCCAATCAGACTTCCTCGAGAATCCGACAATCACTTCCCTACAGGCAACGGCTATTTATGGGGTGAGTTCGTTAATGAAAATCAAAGTCATTCACTGACCTTGCTTAGGCCGCCATGCGGGTCCATAACTCATGTCGAGCTGTCTGGATCATGAATGGCCTTGCACTTCGAGCCGCTCAGTCAATAGGTTTGCACAGAGACGGCAGCAAGCTCGGTCTATCACCCTTTGAGTCAGAAATGCGACGTCGAATATGGTGGTATTTCCAAGAGCGAGATGGAAGAGGCGCCGAGGACTATGGACTACAGAATCCATCCACCGCCGCTACAGTTCATAGTGTTGCACTACCGCGAAACTTACATGATAGCGACATTTCCCCAGGGATGAAGGAGCTTCCGCCGTCAAGGCTGGATTGGACACGAATGACGCTCCAGCTGTGCTGCAACCAATCATCGCAGGCTTGGGATCATCTCTTCCATATGAGTTGCTCTGCGGATGGTATACCGGATGAAGATGTACGGAGGCGAGTCATCAAAGATGCCGTTGAAAAGGTCGAAGGGATTCTGCAGCGCTGCAACCCCGTGATACCAGAACAAAGAATGACGATACGAACTGCACGTCTGATTCTCTGCAAAGTCGACGTAGTTTCCCGTCGACAATGGCAGATCCTCCGATCACCCGATGACCAACCGCCAATGGCCACAGAAGCCGAACTAACTGAAGCAGTCGAACTCCTCGAGCTCTCCAACTGCATGTGGCAAGACGACGACCTCATCGCCTACCAGTGGCTCGCCCGCTCGTATCCCCAATACCACATCATGCTCTTCATTTTGCGTCACCTATGCGTGTGTCCGCGCGGAGAACTAGCCAAGCGAGCTTTTGCAGCTGTAGAGATTCATCTTGGGAATTTCAAGACGAGTGGGAATGGGCCTTTGGATGGTCTGAAGTGGACGGTGCTCACGACGTTGAGGGAGAGAGCGTCCTTGTTGATGCAGCGGGTTGAAAGTGAGAGTGCAGGTGTGCAGTGGGATGAGAGTCAGCGGATGGAAGTGGAGGGGGCGAATGGGCAGGGGATGCAGAGTGGGAGTGAGGTTGCTGTTCCGGATTGGAATATGATTTTGGAGGAGTTTCCGTTAGATATGGAAGACTTTTCGTTGATTTTCTGAGGAGTAAGGCGGACGCTTGTATGATTAGATGAAGTAATATGACTTGAACTTAATAAATAATCACAAAATGAAATACTATATCCTAGGCTGCAATGCCATATTACTCGCTGAACCACTATCTTGAAGACTGTCTTCTGACCATCAACAGTGCCCACTATTTGGATTTGAATTCTTCAGCTTATGTCCATACACTGCCATACCCAAACTTGGTCGATTCTAGAGGACCGTCTTGTTTTGGATTTTCAGAAAGTGTTTCTTCGTCTTGCACGTCTGCGAGTTCCTGTCTCGTCAGCTTTTTGTGATTCTATAAAGTGATGCAGGACTTACGTGCGGCCCAACGAAAGTAGTGCTGCTGCCAGAGTGATACCAGTCCCACGATCAATTGAAGGACTCCAAATATGATGGAGATGACGACTTCAGCAGGAAGCATTGGTTGAGTCATGGCGCAGTTAATCCTGTTTGTATTATTGTCAAAGGTGGTTTGATATGCTTGCTGAGATAAACAGAAAGATTTCTTTGAACTTAAGATTGGAAACAATGCGAAGAAAATTTTACCAAATTTGAATACGACTCAGAGAAACCGTAGCTCTTTTTAATGGCATTGCAGGAGATAATAGTAGTTTTGCAGCCGCACAAGTGAATATGGCTTCCTTGCATGATGACCTGGACACCAAGTCGGGGTACCAAAATAAACTGGTCTAAAAGCTTACTAAACTTAGGCTAGATTTACCTAAATATTTTTGTTACTTAGGGTCAAGGTCCTGCGTTTTCGTTCCTCCCCTAGCCGGGTCCAGGGGAGCCTAGAAAACTGCTCGTATTGGATCGAGGTGCCAAAATAAAACGGTTTCATGCCTCGACAAACTTGCTTAAACCTTTTTATCACCTAAGATTGAGGTTCTTGGCTTTCCTGCTTCCTGAGGCGGCTGTACCGTGTTTCTTAGTGGCTGTTGGTTGCTTGCATGACACCCATGTCTCAGTACATACACAATTGTAGTTTTGCATTCCCTTCGACGATTGGACGGGAGGACGTCCTGTGGCGTACAAGGATCCCAAGAATTGTAGTTTTGTTTCCCCCCTGCTTCACCGCAAAATAGTAGTTTTGCAAAATATGATGAGGCTGACTCTTTCGTCTTGTCCCACGCGTGGGAGCCTTCTTTCTCATTTTTATTTCTTTTAAATTTCTTCACGACACCGCCCTCGCTCTCCAGTCTCTATTCATTCTATCCATCATTTATACAGCGTCTTCCCCAACAGCAGTGGTCGATTCGCCGGCAAATAAGGCTGCTGTGAAGTGTCACCAATATCCACCATGGATCCTCCCTGGTTCACAGCTCCAAACGATTTCTCCAATGAATTCCACAATTTTGGTCAACCATTTCTTGGCACACACCTACCTAGTTTCGAGATCCCAGCTCCACACGAAGAGGTTCTTGATAGACACTTTGTCGCAGACCAAAACCATTCCTATGCTCCACTGGATCCTGCTTATGACTTCTTCATCCAAGGGCTCCAGGATGGCTCCTCTGTGGACAACTTAGATGGTCTGGGGGCGGCCCAAATTACGCCTACTGCTACAACGGGTCCTCCCCGAAAGAGTAGGAAGAAAAAGGCTCCGACTCTACGTGATGAAGACTTTGAACCATTCAAAGACCGAATCCTCGAACTCTATGAGACGCACAAGCTGCCACTTGAGAAGGTTAAAACCGTGATTGAGGAGGAATTCGGCTTCACCGCTCAGTAAGTGAATTTCATCCTTCAATCGAGAAAGACTTGTGACTTACTGATATGTTCCAGACCACGGCAGTATCAGAGCCGCATAACCAAATGGGGCAAAGACAAGAATGTCAAGAAAGTGGAGATGAAAGCCATCGTCCGGAAGCATCAGCAGAGAGAAATTCTCGAGACTGACAAAAGGAAGCTGTGTTTCACCGTCAGAGGTAGAGAGGTAGACGCAGGTAAGATCGACCGATGGATGGAAAGAAATGATGTCCCACGAAATGATCTGTACGCTCCAAGTCCTGCAGCATGTAAGTCAGATCCGACAATAGTGAGATCAATGCAACTGACTTTACATATCTAAGCTACCCCGTCCGCAGTCAATTGCAGAACAATCTCTGAGAGAGGTTCCCTCGCCCACAGTCCAGCTTTATCAGAAATGGGTCTCACCTTCTCTTCGGGCGGCATCACACCAGTAGCTCAGAGTCCAATGGCATCTTCTCCCGCACTCTCCTTACGAGGAATAATCCAAGGCCGCGGCAGTACTTTCACTGGACAGAGTCCGGCGCCTTTCTATCAAGCTCTTCCTGCCCTACGCCCGGCTTCTGATCCATCAGCTACAAGTCCTGTCCATCCACTGCCAAGTTCTACTTTAAACTCCCGGCAGTATCGCTACAAACAAGCCGATGAAGATCGTCTACGGTCAGAACTATCTGTGGCGGAGACCTTGTTCGGCTCCGAGCATGTTGAGACCCTTCGTGTATTGGCCGTCTTGACCGAAGTTCTTCTTGATCAAGGGAGATACAAATCCGCCGAAGAAATGATTCGCAGAGCGATTGCAGGCTATCAGAAGACAATAGGCGGACACGATATTCGCACTCTCGATGTTTTGGAACTCCTGGGGCAAGTTTTCGCTTGGCAGGGCCGGTACCAGCAGGCCTCAAAACTCCAAGAAGAGCTACTTGAGACCAAAAGGGTGGCTCTTGGCGACGAGCATCGATCCACTGTGTCCTGCATGGCTCTTCTGTCAAGGGTGTATCGGAATCAATACCGGTGGGAAAAGGCTGCTTTAATTTCTGAGCGAGTGCTAGAAATATCCAAGAGGATATGGGGTGAAGCGGACACCGATACGCTGACAAGCATGGCGGATTTGGGGTTGGCATACATGCACTTGGGGCGATCAGAAGAGAGCAAACATCTAATAGAGCATGCCTTCAAATTAAGCAATAATCTCCTCGGGGATGAGCATTTTGCTACTCTGCGCATCATGTCTGGCCTGCGAGTTTCATATGCACGACAGAGCGATTGGGCTCGGGCAGAGATGCTTTCAATGCAACTTGTCAACACATATATGAGAATACTGGGCGAAGAACACCCCCACACTTTGATCTCCAAAGCTGAATTGGCTTATACATATGGAGGCCTAGGACAATTAGAAAAGGCCGAAGAGACAGGAGAGCAAGTGCTCCAGGTACAGAAAAGAATATTTGGGAAGAACCATCCTGATACACTGCAAACTGCAGAAACCCTGATGTATGTATACAAGAAGCAAAACGAATATGGAAAGGCTGAGGAGCTCGGAAGGTATATTCAGGAGATGAAAGGGGCCAGCCAGGCGGATATTTAGTGAGGGTAGTTCTTCCCAGTACAGGGGAACTCGAAGCTTATTACTACAAACAGGAGCATCATTTAATCTTAAGAGCTAAAGTTTTAGCTACGATACAACTTGACACGTGACGTAATTCGACAGTCTTGTACGGTGATGATGTGCCATAGTCATAGAGCTGCAAGACAGGTGATTAGTAGTCTGTCATAGGTCACGCGACAGTAGAAGGACGCAGTATCCCTATTCATTGTTTGCAAAAACTTCTGGCTGGCTTATATTCAGCAATGAAGCAATTCAACTGTGGAGAATGTCGGTTGGTGTTTGTGTAAGGCGATCGAGGGTATCGGTGTAATGCTGACAGATGCTGGTGTTGATGTCGATGTTTAGATCGCCCTACCCGAAGTTTATCGTCGACGCCTCCCGCATGTGAGTGGGTAAATCGAGATACAGTGTGAGCTAGAGCGAGTCAGTCAGTCACGTGTCGGTACAGTCAACAAGGTCAGAGATAACGGTTATAAACAGATAAGTTAAAAGGTCTAAGTCTAACTATAGAATTAGGGTTAGAATTTATATATAAAATATAATAATTTACCTAGGTTAATGCCTATCCTGCCTAGCTGGCCTGTTTGCCCTTATTTACACTTATCTTGGTGTTTGTCCTGATAATTAACAATCACATGGCCTGTTTGCAGGCACAATCTAACATACAGTTTAGACTACCCTGTAGATTCGGCATAACGAGGAGATGACACGTTGGGAGAGGTTTTGACTGTAGGAAAGCGTTAGATCTTTAGAATTAGACAGATACCGGTATAAATTTATGTTTTAATATCGCCTCATTTTCACAAATCTTTTCAAGTAATTCGGTAGGGCTGCTTCAGTTGCATAAGCGCTCAGCCATCCTTCCACCGCTAGAGCCAGTTGGGAAGGGTTCCCATTTCTGGCTGCCGTCCCCTCTCGGCAGAACCAGGCAAGCCCAGGCCATTCCAGGGCGTCAACCAATGCCAAATCTCAGATGACTTGTTTTGGTCTGGTCCTGGCCTGGACCTTGATTCGGAGCCTCCACCTCCACTGTCTCTTTAATCTTCCCGAGCACTCCATCCCGCCCGCCCATTACCATCCTTGAATGTTTGGTTATCCATCTTTATCCATTCCATCCATCCCTCCCTCCCTCCCTCCCTCCGTCTCTTTGCTTGTTTTGGTCACATCACCAACTTTGTTCGAGTCTTTGTTCTGGCTGATTCACTTGGTATTTTGTATTAGCACCTGACTCAAGTCCCTTCCCTCGATTGCGTCACGACATCTCGACGTCTCCTTGTTGCCTGCTGTGCGCGTCCTGTTGTGGCACTATCATCTCAACGTTTTTAACCGCCAAGCTTACGCCGCCCACGCATACGCATCACGTCCCATTTCCATCTCTGACCGCTGTCTTGCACTCAACTGTCCTGCCGCCAGATCATCGCCTGAAGATCGAGTTGCTACATCAACAGGGGCTCGAGGCCTCGAACTTCCCAATGTCGAATAAGAACGAGGCCTTGTCCTCGATGGATCCCTTCTCGCCTGCACATCAACCCGACGAGGGTTACTCCGAAGATCCTCTCACACCAACCGTCAATCAGGAGTTATCGACTGCTCTATCGACTGCTCTTGCTACGCTGCGTTCTCCCTCTGACTTGAGCACATGGCTTGTCGCGAACTCGTCGCTTCTGCCCCTCGAGGTCAGAACAGGTATGTTGTGTTGATTGGATTGTTGGGGTCTGGTTGCTGACTGTTGACAGAACTGACCATGGCGTTACTCGACAACTTGCCCACGTCTGTCATCGCCGAGATCGTTCACCGATTGAACCCGAGACTTTACATCGATTTTATTCAATACCTCCCCGCTGAGATCTGCCTTAAGATTCTAGGTTTCCTTGATCCTGTGTCTCTCGTAAGCGTCACGCAGACATGCCGTGCCTGGTACGAATTGGCACTTGACCGAAAGCTATGGGAGCGTTTATACTATATGGAGGGTTGGAAGACAATCATGAGCGAGATCGAAGCCTGCGAGACTAAGGTTAACAACGGCCTCGACAACTCGATTCGTCACCTCAATCGACTCCAGTCGATGCAGGACGCCCACCCCAACAAGATTCGTGCCGTTGTCAATTCGGAGGAGGACCTCGAGATGACAGATCGTGACCGCACGCCTGGCCCCAGCGAGACCTTGGCTGGCGGGAGCATGTTCGGTAGCCCTTCTTCCTCATTCTCGTCGAGTCGACCTGCGATCGTGCCCATGGGCGAGATGGACCTTGATGGGTTGTCGAGTAGAAACCCGAGCTTGGATCGAACACTTTCATCATCGTCCGACAGCAGAGGAAAGCGTAAAGAACCCAGCGATGATACCGAGTCCTCCCTAGCTTCAATGTCGCTAGCCGATGCAGCCAACACATTACCACCTTCATCATTGTATATCTGGGATGTGGGTCGATCACGATATCGTATCAACTGGCGCTATCTGTATGGCATGCGACGGAAGTTGGAGGCGAATTGGGAGCTTGGAAAATACACCACTTTCCAATTTCCTCATCCCAATTTCCCCGAGGAAGGTCATCAGGAGTGCGTATATGCCCTACAGTTCGACAAAGACTACTTGGTGAGCGGCAGCAGAGATCAGACCATGCGTATCTGGAACGTTCGCACCCGCCGACTTGTCCGACCACCTTTGACGGGACACATGGGCTCCGTCCTGTGTCTCCAGTTCGATTCTGACCCCGAAGAGGATCTCCTTGTTTCTGGAAGTAGTGACTCCAACGTCTTTATCTGGAAGTTCTCGACTGGTGAGTTGGTGCAGAAACTAACACGAGCTCATCACGAGTCCGTTCTCAATGTGCGCTTTGATAAGCGAATCCTGGTTACGTCTTCCAAAGATAAGACGATCAAGATTTTCAACAGGCGCCCGTTGAGACATGGCGATTTGGGCTACAACAGCGGCGATCTAGTCGGCCCAGTACCTGTTCACCTGCGAAGGTACGGTCTTGAGCCGGACCTTTCCCAGGAACTTCCCGTCAAGCCTCCATTCACCATGATCGGTCGTCTGGATGGACATAGTGCTGCCGTAAACGCCATTCAAGTCCGTGACGAAACCATTGTTTCCGTATCGGGAGATAGGCATATCAAGATATGGAATTGGCCAGATCAGGCCTGTACTCGGACGATTCCAGCACACGACAAGGGAATCGCGTGCGTGGAGTTTGATGGGCGCAGGATTGTTAGTGGTAGCAGTGACTGGGAAGTCTGCATTTTTGATGCACCTACTGGCCTTAAGGTTGCTCAGTTGCGAGGACATGCCCACCTGGTGCGTACTGTCCAGGCGGGATTCGGTGATTTACCATACAGCACAGCAGAAGACTGGGCGGAAGCCAAGGCTGTCGATGCTGAGTACATGCGCGCACTTGAGGCTGGTGAGATTGATAATGCCATGGACCGACGGCATAGGAGGGACCGCCGGGCAAATGCTGGAAGCTCTCGACCTCAGGATGTTCAGGCGTATGGCGCCAAGGTTCCCCCCGGCGGTGGTGGAGGCAGAAAGTATGGTCGCATTGTATCTGGTTCCTACGATCAGAGTATTATTATATGGCGACGCGACAAGGAAGGTGTTTGGAAGCCCGCAATCCATCTCCGACAAGAAGAGGCTGCAGCTGCTGCCCAGCGTGAGGCTGCGGCCAGCTTGTCGAGCGCAACGTCGAACGTCGCGATAGCCGGATCTCTGGCTAGTAGGTCTTCACATACGTCCACAATCGTGCCTCGATCTCCGTCTACGAGCGGCACTCCTCTGGGGCCTTTGATGCTGCGCGATCACCACGGGGATTCCCAGCGAACGGCAAACTCATACCAAGCGCTAATCGACCAAGCGGTGCCTCTTGGGCCCATCTCGTTGCAACACGTGCTTGCAACATACCCGATCCTGCTGGCTCACCATTCCTATCTACAAACCGCCATTGAACGCGAGACTTCGCCTTTGATCCGAGCCCAGCTTAGAGGGGTGGTAACGGATGCTTTGGCCCATCTTCAAATTCGACAAATGCCTATGCGACAGCAGTCGAGTTCTAGTAGTTCCCATATGTCCAGCGATAGCGGCCGTACCAACCCGAGATCTGGCCAAGCACCTCATGCGGTGCCCGTTCCAGGAGGACCAGCCGCGCAACCTCCGGCTAATAACCATGCACAAGGCGCGCCTCCTGTACAACCTGCTCAACCTCCGATTCACCATGCTCATCATGCAGGCCATCATCCTCATATCGCCGCGGCCGAGAACACGTCAGCCCGAGTGTTCAAGCTACAATTTGACGCGCATAAAATTATTTGCTGTAGTCAAACACCAACGATTGTTGGATGGGATTTCTGTAACAAGGATCCCGCATTGGAAGAAGCTGTTCGATTCTTTGCAACAGTCGACTAGATCTGTAATCCTGAACCATAAATGTATAAATCAGAAAGCATTCTTTTGAGCGAGGGAGTTGGGTTACATGGGCTTGGCAGAGTCTTATCGAAAACAATGCACAGAATTTAGGAGTTCCATTGGTTACAGTCAGGTAGATGTCTTATGTGTACGAATGCGTACTAGACACCTGCGGATACTTGGGATCAATGTTCTTCAACAAGTAGAAAATACAAGTTTACTGCATCCATGACAATAATGGAAGTGAAATGATGTGCTTGGGTGAACCTACGAACCTAACCAACGCCGTGACAAGCAAAATCCATGTAGAAATCTCCTAGAAGTCCACTGTGATCCAACAACACCTCGCGTTAACCAGCAACCTGCTTCACCTTGTCTTCAGTCTGAGGAGGCTCGTCCACAAACTCCGGCACGACCTCGTCCTGCAAGAAACCCGGCACAGCACCACCCATCTCATGCTCCATCTCAACCTCCATCCCCAACGCCTCCAGCTCAGCATCCAGCTCATCCTCCTCCACATCCTCAGGGATATCATAACTCCTCGCCAAACTCTCCTGAATCTCATTGCCCACATCCATCAGATCCGCCATCTCATCCTGCAACCTCTCAATCTTGTCGATATCAATCTTGCCATACTGCTTCTTCAGCTCCTTATTCGTCGTCTTCATCGCATCCACCTGCGTCATCACGTTCTTGAGGTTGTCCTGCATGTTGCTCGCCTGCTCCATGTTCCACACCTGGCTCTCAAGCTTGTCCTTCTCCGCCTCGTACGCCTTGCGGCGCTGCAGCACCTTGAGGGCCTTCTGCTTCATCGCTTGCTTGCCGGGGCCTTCGCGCATGCGGGACAGCTTTTCTTGGTAGGCGCCGAGCTCGGCGTTGAGGGCTTTGAGTTTGGTGTCGAGGGAGGATATGCGGGTGTCGAGGTTGGTTATGGCGCCGTTGAGGGTCGGTTTGGGGCCCGCGGGCTTGGCGCCGAAGAGGCGGTTCATCTTGACGTTTGTAGGGGTCGATGGTAATGAAGAAGAGGTTTTGGTTGTGGTGGAAGGGTATAGGGGGTAGATGCGTGGTATGTGTCGTGGAGGTGGTGATTGTAAGGGTCGGAAATGGTGGCCTGGCGAGATGACGTTCACTGCGCACGCGGCTCAAATGGATGGTGGTATAGAGTGAGCGGCGGGGCGGGACCGACACCCCGCCTTGGATCTGAGACTCAAATCGAGTTACCCTAGAACCAAAATGCGAAAATTCAAGAATCAAAGTTTGGAACACAATTTGATATCCTTGGAGCGGATGAGTGATAGACACAGGTATTAATAATATCTCTATGTGCTTTTGCAGTAAAACAGGTGTTTTCCAAGGCCCATCCAGCCCATTTTTGGTGGGTTGTTGCAGATGTCGCATTCTGCATTGAGAGGACCCGCAGAAAGTAAACAAATATTCCTGTCAAACAGAAAAGACCCTGACCTGGTTTAGCACAACCGCTGGTTCCCGCTTATAGTCCAGGGATTTTGATCACGGAAGTCAAATTTCATGCTATTGTTTAGTTTGTGGTACTCGGAACGAACATATGGCTTGAGCAAAGACGTGAGCCATTTCTGCCTCGGGTGAGACATGCTATTACTTTACACGGGAGCAGTTCATCAGAACGGAGTAGGTAGCCAAGCTCAGAGCAAGGCGGGAGTGTCATTCAGGAAATGTGATTGGTCTTTCGACTCTGTCAGTGTCTAACTCTGATGTACACCTTTAAGCATGTTCCAACGTCTTGAGACGACATTTGGAAGCTTGATATATGATAATGGCGGAATCGTCGTCCAATAATGAATGCTGGCGATAATATGGAGTAAAATCAATCTCATTTTAGACCCTATTGATCCTTGGCACTCTCATTTACTAGAGGTAGATCGTGGTGGTCTGTGGTTCGACAATGATCACTCGGACCAAACGTCAATGTCGCCAGCACCAGTAATTCAACAATTGAACAACAATAGGTAGGTAGCCAACAGCAACGAGAATCGTTGGCCTCACAGCAAGTAAAGTCTCAATTGTTTACTTCTGCTTCTCATTGACAGGCCGCCACTGCTCGCCAGCTGCCAGCAGTGGACCCTGAAAGCGGTGACCATTCATGACCCACAATTCTCTGGTGCCCACCCACAGACGCGTCTGGAGCTCCAAGCCCAAAGCGCCTCCATCTTCGCAGCCCACATCGAAATTCAATCCGCAAAACAAAACAAACTCTCCAACTTCTTTGCGCACGAGCACTTGACTTCACCAACAATCTCGTCACGAACTCAACTGCTACTTCGCAAACACTTTCGTCACAGTCTTCAGCTTCTTCAAGCTTTATTTTCACACTTTTCGCATCCTCTCCGCTTCGTTACCCCGTATCGCGGGAGGTTTGTTTACTTCAAAACCTTCGCTTCCGCGCTGCATCTTTGCGATGGCGGCTGCGGACGTCCCCAAATGGGGCTTTGGGCAAGAGCCCATGCAAATGTGAGTGTTTATCCTCATCGTGAAGATTATCATGTCGTCTCTTGAATATACTGACAATTTATTTGTAGTAAACCGGTTGCTGCCGACTTCATCCCGCATTTCGCGACCACTGGCGATACTCGTGTCGACGCTGGCAAGACGTAGGTTTTCTCGACCGTTGAACTCAAAACAGCCTCACTAACGGTTCCATAGCTTCCTCAAGTTTGGAAACTTTGCGTTCAAGAAGCCTCTTACCCGACCACCCGCGTGGCAACGGGTTCCTACACAGTCGCTTGCCGCTCCCAGCTCGAACCGACAGATTATGCGCCGAGTTACAGTTTCCAACAGCCTTCAGCTTGATACACCCTTCGTCATCTTCCCAAATGTATCCGCCATTCCTGTTCCTACTCGTGAAGAGCTTGGGTTCGACCTTACTCTTCCTCGCAAAGTCCAACGCCTAGAAACCTACAAACCTGTCTTTAGGGAACCAGTGTATGAGGATTTCTTGATGTTCTCGCATGCACAGCACATGCACCAACTCATGAGAGCCAAGGGTAAGTAACTTCTCGAATACTGCGCTGCCTTTTAACTGACATTTAATCTAGTTGATATTGCGAACGGCCTTATCGACACTCACTCTGGCCATATACGCAAAGACATGAAGGCTATCGAACAAGGAGGCCGAAAAATTGTTCCTCTCAAGCGAGTTGCTGGACTCATCAGCACCGAAGTTGTCGATGCAGACGGTTCCCCCATGTCCCTGGTGCCGGCCAGAGGTAACCGATTTCTTACGTACAACGATGTGCTTCGTAAGATCCAGGACGCCAACCAATCCGGAAACCAGTCCGTCAATCTCAGAGGTGCGTCCATCTCAGAAGTCACTTCCGCACTTCAAGAAAGTCATAAGCCTCGTCGAACGCGCCTCGCTGCTCTTGGCGAGCCCGAACTCTCCACCATCTTGGATGAGGAAGAACCAGAGAGTTCCCCCGTTCAGGAACCTGTTCAGGAGCCTGTTCTCTTCCCCGGGTCCCCCTCTCCCTCGAAGCGACTTGGTCGTTTCCTCACCAGCGACACCATCAAGAAGAGCGTCCGCCGACTTTCGAAGCTTGCCAAACTCGTCCAAGGTTCGCCTTCCAAGTCGTCCTCTCCCAAATCTTCTCCTTCCAAGTCGAAGCGTGCTTCTTCACCTCTCGCCCAGCGTTCTAGCCCTGTCTATGAATCTGCTGCCAAGGACAACATGTCCACTGAGTCCGTCGCTGACTCTCCCACTCGCCCTGGCCGAACTTTCCGAGTGCCATCTGAGTGCGACTCATCTTCTTTCGAAGATACTGGTCTCCCAGAGACCCCCAACAAATCTTCGTCGCCCGTTATGAACTACTCGCGACCCATCGCTCCCACTCCCTCTCAGTGGGACCGACCTGCGCCCTCGACTCCCGCCACTCCTGCTGCCCAGAGTGCCCCCTTCAAACCCGTCACCCCTCAGCAGACCGACAGTCCCATCGGTCTCGCTGCCCTTCTTCCTGCCATCCTCCCTCCCTCCACTCCCAAGCCGCATGGTTGCACACTTGAAGTCCTTGAGCCTAGTGAGACTTTCGACTTCGGGGAAACAACTTCTTTCGGTGTCTCCAACTCTTGGTTGCTATCGTCTCCTCTGGCCACTGAGCCCAATCGTATCAGGGCCGGTAACCAGGCGCGCCGTCGCCGTAGCGAACCTCTGCTCCGCAAGTGTCTCGACACCCGAGCCCGTCGTCTCTCGTCCTCTCCTCAGAAGGTCCAATTCCAACAGGAAGCGATCTTCAGTGATGACATTTCTATCGCCTCGCTATTCGACATAACTTATGAGTCCCCTGCGAAGGCCGCTGCCATCGATGCAGCCGACGAGACTTCTGTTCTCGATTCTATTACTTCTCCCTCCAACGAGCCTGCAGCTGAAAGCGCGGCCGAGCACACTCTTCCTCTTGACACCATTATGGAGGAGAGTGTTGCCACTGAGGCTGATCCCATTGAGGCAGCCCACGAGACTTCTGTTCTCGATTCTACTTCTTCTCCTTCCAAAGAGCCTGCAGCTGAAAGCGCGGCTGAGCAGACCCTTCCTCTTGACACTATTATGGAGGAGAGTGTTGCTACCGAGGCTGATCCCATTGAGGCGGCCAAACCTACCGAAGGCGAGTCTACCTTGGGCTATGCCAGTGTTCTCACTGAGAACCTCTGGTTGCGAGATCTGAACTCTTCACCCACCGCACCTCCCGCCAACCAACAGGACGAGCAACACAGTTCCATGCAGTCACCCACTACCGTTGCCGAGTCACCTGTCACCAAAGCTCCCACTTCTTCTGAAGAAGGTGTTGTCAACATCGATGTCCGGGAGAACCCTGACATTTTCGGGACTCAAATTTCCTCACCACCTGCTCCTACTCCAATTCAAAATCTTTCTCGCATGGCCGACGACGCCTGCAATGGCCACGCTAAGGTCGTGGTCACTGAGGAAAACGGTAGACTCTTTGTCCGATTTAAGGTGTCGGCCAGATATGCCCACATGTTCCCTGCAAGCCAAGGGTTCAACGATTCCCTCTCGTTCTCTCCATCCGTCGACGTTTCTACACCAAGACCTCGACCCGTCAACACCACCCTGCAGACTCCTGATCTCAATAGCTTCAGTGACGTTACCAGCCCATCTCCCAGCGTAATGCAGACCCCCGAACCTCGATCTACCGAGTCACTCCTCAAGACACCGGATACCAACGGTGTCGGTGTTATCGACCGCTCCTCCTCCGGTGAATTTGATACACCTGAACTTCCTCAGAATGACAACACTCTTGTCTTCGGCGAACCTACAACAATCGACCGACCTTCTTCTATTCGACGCGCTACTCGCCGTCAGAGCGAGATGACTCCCTTGAAGCGTGCTACAAGAAACGCAATGGGCATCTCTCAGGGGCCAGCCACACCCCGATTCGCTACGCCGGCGGCCGATAATGGTGACCAGACCTTTGTTATGGAAGAAACACCCGCTAAGCGGGACGATGAAACACCTGCTCAGCAGGTCGACACTCCAGCAGCTCCCCCTATCCAGGAGGTAGAAGCCGCTCCTGCTGCCAATAATGGTGGCCAAGACTTGGACAGTCCAGGTCGGGATTACTTACGCGCTTTCATTAACCAGAATCGCCGAACTACCGCTTCCACATCCGCTACTGCCACTGCCACTGCTACTGCTACCACCAACGAATCCTCAACTACCGCTGCTACAAACACCACCACCCTTACACCCGCAGCAGAAATCATTCCTGCCGTCACCACGACCGAAGCAGGATCTCCTATCGCACCAGCAGCCAAGCGCCAGCCTCTTGGAGCTCGAAGCCCTAACAGGGGTAGTCCCATGAAGGCCAAACGTAAGGCAGACGGTGATGGTTCGTCACCATCACCGCCAAAGAAAATGAAAGTCACTGCCAAGACCAAGGCTAAGCGCCAGAAGGCAGAGTTGGCCATCGACATGACTGATCTTCCCTCTGCCTCTCCCTCTACCACCACCACCACCTCTCCCTCCGCCGACACTCCCAACAGCAAGCAGGTTGACGAGCTTGCGCCCAATAGATCAGTCACCCGCCGATCGTCTCGGCTCCGAAGCCAAGAGCACCCGAGCGGTGCTCCCAAGTCGTCGCTGCCTACTCCGATCAAGCTCGGCCGAGCCGGTGCTGGCCGCAGCCTCCCAAAGAAGGCTCGCAGTGAGGAAGACGAGTTGGCTCGCAAGACAAGGGCCAACACCAAGCGGAACATGGGTAAGGCCGAGTTCCCTGCCGAGGTCCTCGTTAGAATTGCGGACGAGGCAGAGAAGAACTCTGACCATGGTGAGGAGTCGGAGAGGCCAGCAAGTGGTCGACGCGTGGGGTGGAACCAGCCCCTGGAGAAGGTGCAGGGAGAGGAGCCCAAGAAGGGGCGGGCCAAGGGCAAGGCCACACAAGGACAGACGGGCATCTCGAAGCCCAAGGCGAAGCGGGCCACCAAGGTGGCAGCGGATCTGGGCATGGTGGCCAACGGCACACCCGCCAAACCCCAGCGCGTGACGCGTTCCAGCGCACGCTCTGGGGTTTGAGCACCCAGAAGTCTCCCGACAGATGGAGACAGCTGCCTTGGTGGTTGGCGGCTTTTGCCTTTGTTTTGACGATTTTTTGCTTTGCTTTCGACATGTCGACGCTGGCACCAGTTGGTGCACAAGAACAAGAACAAGGACGACGACGACTTCTTTTTTGGCGGCGTTCGGGAGGGTGGGCTCCCGACGTCTTTTCACGAGGGCATGATGCATTGCGAGGCGTTGGTGGTTGCGCAAAGATACCACATTTTGGAAGTTTCTGGGACCTGTTTTCGGTGGACGACGCAGGTCGGTGTACGGGTTTAAAGTCCTCGGGATGAGGCTGGAAAACATAGATGCCCCGGATGGGCCATTGTACGAGAATAAGACTTGATTCACACATGATATTGCCTTGCTTTGTGATTTGCCATATGTGATTTGTTGAAACATTTACCTAGTGTGCTGGAGAGCAATGGCACTGTCGCCCTTTGTTATGGTTGTTACTTGTAAGCCTTGATCTCCTACCAATACGTAGGAAGATAATAAGATACGGAGATATCTACGAGTGAGCAGTCACAAAGTCCATAGTCAAGGGAGAATATTTTATTATTTATGTCTATCTAATTGGGAAACCCAAGTCTTTATGTATGATAGACAGTATTAATCAGAATGACGTTAAAAATCTCGAGGCTAAGATAAGTCGGAGACGACGGCCTGATCAGATATTATTGCGGTATCTCACGAGCCATTTTAGTACAGGGAAGCCATGATATGCTTAATGGCGGGGACAATGCCATCATTCTTTTCAAGCAGATGTTTCTCATCCCAAGACATCCCAAGATCGTGGGCTGTCGATCCACTGGACAAGGAATTCGACGGTTTTGTTTTCGTGGTCTACTCTGTGGCGGACCCAGTATTCGATTTCGTTCTGGATGTCATGATGGCGTCGGTGTGATCGGTATGATCGCTAGTAGCATCAAATTATGTCTGGTCGCCATCATCTGCAGCCGACGTAGAGAACTGGGGTGTAGCAAGCCCGTAGCAGACATGGACGTCTTACGAGTGACTTTCATTCTCTTTGGAGGTGATGGTTCGTCACCATCACCGTCGGCCTTACGTTTGGCCTTCTTCGGGGATCTTGATCTCGACGGACCGTCCAGAGTTATATATACTAGACCGGTTCCCCATTCCGGGGCGGATGCACGCTGTTGGGAGTTGTGGGGATGTTTGGTGGCACTGGGTTTCTACTTGTCAACATTGTAGCCTTGGCCTTGTAGGCAGTAACGTTGTTGAAACGGTTCTCTGTACTCTCTGAGTGGGACTATCTGGTGTAGTGGCTGATCTGCGTCGGTTGTGCCTCTGCTTTCGAGAGGTCTTGGGCTGACTGATGACCTGAACGTTGCCGGAGTCTTCAGAGTCATCGGATATCTCTTGGGGAGAGCAGGCGGTGCTATAAATATGCATCTATATAGGTATAGGAGGGGGCAAAAAAATATATATTCTTCTCGGATTGTGAACGACCTTTGTAATCTCAACACTGACCGAGACTCTGAGTGAGACTCTGATTGAGACTGTCTGTCTAGGATGCTCCAGGTCGAAGCGCAGATTGTCACTACCTTTGTCTGGTAAGTTGGCGGTAATCAGCCGCTCGTGCTCCCCGGTAAGTGTCATGCTGCTTCTTTCATCAGATGACACTCCTGAACATGTCTGGGGTCACAGGCCGATGGACATTGGTCCAAGACGTTGACATTCGCATTTGTCAGTCGATGTGCATGTCAGCGTCCATGTTGTGAAAGACTTGAGAGATACGATACTCATGTTGTTTCATTTTTTCGAGTCCTTTACCCTCTAATGCCCAGGGAGAAGTTAGGATTATGACGTGGCCTCTTCGTTGGCACGCGAGACGATCGTCGTTTGCGTGTAGTTTCTTGATATATGCATTACGGTTAGGACCGTCAATTCCACCATAAGCATCGATAGCGAAGGAAATATAGTGGTACACTCGCTACACAACATAGTCCTTTCGCATTTTTTTTTTGGCTCGTGATTTGGTGGATATGTCATGACGTCTGGGCTTGGTCCTATGAGTCTGCCCTGGCTGCTTTAGAGAGTAGTGATTCTCTTGGTTGTGCTCTGAGCAGCAAGAGGCTTCGCTGGTGACACAGTGGCTATGTGACACACGTCTTCTCCATGCTCAGTATTCCAGGACCTCCAAGATGTAATGGTACGAATGCGAACCTTGACCGGAAGCCGTCGGTGGTCTCTTCTGCGGCGGTCAGGAAGGCCAGGAGCAGTTCCGGATGGTGAAATGTGAGAGTTAAGATGCGTCCTAAACACATCAGGGCCCACACACATGTCGAAGACAGCCCTGTAACCCAAAGGTATGAGAATCATGTAGCAGGAGACTTGCGTGGCCAGCTGTTTAGACTCGTTGATATATATAGATAAATTGCATCTTTGTCCGCCAATAATATGAGGAAAAACACTGTATTATATGAAAATTGCTGATGTCTGATTGATGAATTGTTCCTGCGCAGCGTGTCCTCGAAGTATCGTGCTGCATGCCGCCCTTATAAGGCAGACGAGGTCCTGGTTTTGGTTAGGCGAAGAGGGTATGTTCATTCATGTTCCCAATCATTAATAGACTGTGTCGAGACTGACCATGTTATCCAGGTTAGTTTTGATCAGATTCTCTCCCTTCAGACCAGGTAGGTCGCGGGAGATAATCTGTTTGCTCTTAATGGGCCAAGCTGTTTTTCAAGCGCTTCCCGTGGGAGGTCCTTGTCGACCAGACCGGTTGCACGCTTCTCCTCCTCGTCTATGTCCCACAAAGCATCAGCTGCAATGAAATAGGGGTATAAGATGTCTGCAAGGCGGGCACACTCTATCCGTAGATCAAGTCGGTCGATCTTGCGATGTAGAGCCAATCTCAGGATCAGCATCATATACATCCGATGGCAGATGTCATCTACCATGCCATAGCATTCTCGAACGCAGCAACGCCATGAGAGACACCATAAGGATGGGAAGCTGTCGTGCTGGTGTCCCATGCCTGCGACAATGTATGTTGTCCCTCCACTTCGATTGAATGACCTGATTCTGGATGAGTTCTAAGTATCGTTGTTGATGCTTTGTGATAATCTGCGTTATTTCCCTCGTCTTTACCTCTTCCAAGCAGGATATCGTCCACCTAAGTCACTTCTGTACGAAAGGTGTCGATCACTGAGTAAATTCTGAAGGGTTTGATGACTAGGTGTGAATCAAACTCTGGCAGACCTCATATCATCGCTGAACATGGACTGCATACTCTAAATATAATAAGAGACATCCTCCCACGTGGTACTCTGGAAGAACGAGCGGAAGGACTCCGCCGAATGTTGGCTTCACTAAGAAGCGTTGTGACAGTGCGGGCATTCGTTATATATATGCGAGGTAAGGGCTCGGAAATGTTTTCCAAAGCACCTATGTCTTTCTTTGGTGGTCTACTCTGTGGCGGGCCAAGTAGTCAACTTAGTATGTGCATATGCGATTGACGGATTCTTGGCAGACTTCTTGGAGACCCCATCCCGTGTCGAAGGACTGGTTGTGGGTATATATAGTTTTGGCTATCATCCATGCCGTTCCTGAAACAGATGGAACTTTGGCTGAAGTAACCGGCCTCACGGAGATCGAAAAGAATTAATCGGCAAGAAATCGCATTTTCCAACAGCCCGTGACCACGACGAAACGCAAGAGCAGGCGGTGCTTCAGGCATAGTCGTCAGCACAGCTTCCGCGAGCGTCTCATCCGGGTCAGCGCCATGTCGAAGAAGCGTCCGGAGCTGTAGTCTGTCGAGACGAGATAGGATGGATCCCTGTCCTGTATCCAAGGACATTGCTAGGCCTAGTGCAAAGAGACTCGTATATTCAAGCTTGGATAACCTGCTTAATCAAGAGCATCGCCGAGTGTTTCCTTCAGTGGCTGGAGCCACTTGCCCTCCCCGTTGTCCTCCACGACCTGCTGCAACTTGACGATCTCCAAAATCATCATAAATACGATACCGGCGTTTCTTTGGGTATCGAGAAAAGTTTCCAAATGCCTTGTTTTGAACCCTGGATTAAATATGTGCCTGCCGTGGCTTGCTGGCCATCTGTGCAAGCGGTCGATACCTGCCAACCCATCTAAAGATGTATTATAAGGTACCGAAGGGGAGAGACGATTGTAAATTTGTCTGCCACCGATACTCTTTTTGTTATATAAATTCCCTCGTCCTCTTCGTAGAGATCATGATTGACCACCATCACAATCGAATGGGCGGAGGACCAATCGACTCTCTGCGATTCTCTGACGTCTTATTTTGAGCCTTGCTTGGCGCTGGCAAGTTCCGACTTTGCAGCCTCAAGAGAGTCGGAGTGTCTCCGGCATGTCATAGCGCTCGCAAATTTCAGCCAGGTCGAGATCGGAGCTGGGTTCGATTGAAGAGAGCATTTTATCTAGCTCGAAGTGTCGAGCTATCGCGTTGATAGCTTGGTCATGCTCTATCGTGTCTCTCGAAGCAATGGCCTGGACTTCGGGAGTCTCTAATTGTTTGGCCATGAAGTTGTGAAGTTCAAGGTCTTTTCGCAAGTGAGTAGAAGGTCATGTGTCGCTATATATAGGACTTGGGGGAAGGCGACACAGTGGGGTGATTGATGGATGGGCTCTCCTTGCTTTTAGGCAACCCACTGCCAGGCAATGTTCTTCTTTCCCCTCATCGTGTGTATAGTATAGATGCCATTGGCAATTAAGGAGTTGTTGAAGTAGACATCGCTTTGTTGGTGAATAAAGGTTCTCTGAACATGTGTCTTCGGGCACGAACCTGTCCAAGTGACTGTGTCTGTATCCGTAGAAGCCAATGTTTGGTGGAGAGAATCAGGCATCTCCAGGCGAGTAGTTCGAGGTGTCCTCAGAATCACTGGGGTAGTCCCAGCCATTAGGGAATATCGTCCATGGTATTCGTGTATCAGCACGAATACCACAGCTTAGGAAATGGTTCTGAGCTTCATTGGTGGCGCTTCGCGATTTGTGTTTCAAAGCTGGCAAGCACAGGTGTATGTATCGTTGTATCATAATTTATAAAAGTTGAAGCCCAAGATAGACATATGTTGCGTCGTCCAGTACTAGAAGTTGCCGCTCTTAGTAGTTCGATTGGTGTTATAGAACTCTTTCAGGTGGCTTGCGAACTTCGGACTCACGCCGAAGCATGGGCCCTGGACACCAGAGAGCTGGCCCAATATGGCCTGGTGCAGTGACATTATATATCTTGACTTTGAGAAGGGATTCTCACTGAGCCTCAGAACATGAATTGGAGATTGTGCTTTTTGACTATTGTGGCTGTCAACGCCTTCGTCTTCGATGGCAATATTATACCCGCTTTGACAAAATATAGTGGATTCGATTTGCTTTTCACTGCCTGTGAGCCACCCAAGGCTAAGTCAGGGGTTAGCATTGATACAGACTTCATCGCATGGAATCGTTATATACTTGCCTGTTGCTTGGTGTCGAAGTTGAGGGAACATAGTAGCAGTATGTCAATCCTGGCAAATCGTTATTCTCCATCGTCTCGAATAATCTAGACTCGGTACACAGATTCCGGGTCCTGGTTGTGTGGAAGCTGTTGCCCATGCTAAGGAAGGCTGTTCTGTTGGTAGATGGGAGCTAAGGGGGCAGTCTAGCCAGTTGAATGTAGCTTGGTCTGTTCTGAATCTGAACTCGGGGTCTTGGTGAAATCGTTTGAGGGTCTCGGTAAGTTTAACCCCTCTCTGGTGCTTCTCTATCTTAAATTTCTCCTATACTATATTAGCATGTGTAGTAATATTGTGTACGTTAGGGTTATGCCTGGGTTACGGCTTCAGTCCAAGGGCATCTTGTAACGACTTACGGTTATAGCGAGGTTTTCTGGGCTTACTTTTCGCCTTGCTTAGCGCTGGAGGCCTTGGCCTTTTCAGCCTCGAGCTGTTCCTTGAGCTCGGCGTTGAGCTCGAGTTACTTTGTGAGCTCCCCCTCGGCGCAGCGCCAGCCGACGGTTGCTCCCTAGTCTCCTCGGTGGCTCTCTTGGTTACCTGTAGAGGCTGAGGAGGGCCCTGGTCTGATACGCCGGTCAGGGTATGCAGTCTTTGTGCTTATTATATATAGGTACAGGGGATAGTATAGATTTGAGAGATATTGGAGATATTGTGGAGGATAGCTCTGCTTAGCAGAGGGAAGTTACTGAGTAGATAGAAAGGGCGTGGCTAAGTAGATCGAAGAGTTATTGCTGAGGGTAGGGAGAATATGATACTAAAAGGAGAAAAAGGCTTTGTTAGAAAGAGAGAAAGCGTTCAATAGTAGACGGTGAATATGTATGCCGGCGAGGAGGGAATACGCTTGACTGTGTAGAGGGAAAGCTCTCATCATCACGTACCTTAAGCGGGACGAAAGGTGTGTTTCCCCATGTATCAGGGATGTTGACTGGGTCCGCTGGCGTGCTCGAGGCTCCAATCCCAATGAGCGTATTATCCGGGTCGTAGTGGAATGGATGGAATGATGTTGTATGGATGACATACTTGCCATCTGTCAGTCGATCCAGCTTAATTCGGTTCTTGAACTTGTCGAGGAGTTTGAGCAACCTTATATACCGCACGCGGTCTCGCTGCTGACCGAGTGCGGTATCCTCGCTCTTTTCTGACAAAAGGAGAGGGCCCAAGTTGCCCTGCAATCTGGCTTTGCTGATATGGGGAGCCTCCTTTTTAATTTGACTGTTGTAGTATGCCCAAGTCTGCTGCTTGGGACCATCAACAAACCCATGAGAAGGCCGTTTTTGTAAAACAAAGACATTGACCATACGCTCAAAGACCTCTTTGAACTGTATGGTACAGTGAGCCATATCTTCTCTCCTGCTAGGCCATAATTAGTAGATTGCTTACATGAGAAGTTCTGGAGATTATCCTCTATATGCATAGGGGTCAGGCTATAGCGTGATCTTAAATAGTAGTAGGGGCAATATAGGTAATTATTGCTAAAGATGAAGTGACTGGCTTTTAGGTTAGCCAGGATATTTAGGAAGTCTTTGGCTTTAGCTGTTATTATTTTGGCCTTTTCCTCGTTCTCGGTGGTGTATTCTGGCCACGGAAACGGGGCGGGGGAGGGTGTGTCGAACGACGTTTAAAGAACAGAAACGACATCTGGGCGAGTTAGTGTCAGATATAATACTGGAAGCGATAGGGCGTATATGTGATGATGTCAAGTTAAACTGACAGAAATCGACGACTTACCGGGGTGGAGGAGCGCCCTGATCCTGCATGCTACACAGGATCACGGCCGCTACTTCACGCTCATCCTGGATAGGGGTAGGGGCTGGTATCGTCCAGGCCATCGTGGAGAGCTCTGCTGAGCAGAGGGAGAGCGTTTTGTTGCAATGACTGAATCTCAATTCTCTTCTCTGAACGCAAGGGATCTTGGGATCGAGGGGCTTCGTTGCAGAGGTCGAATGTCTGGGATCTCCCTATGCCTTTCATCTCGTACTCATCCCTTTTCCTCGAATAGTGAAAGGAGGTTTCCAGTGTTTGTGATGAAAATGCCAAGGATACTGATCGTCGTAATTTTGAAATGAAAAACGCCTCGACGAAAGCATTGTACCATACTGGGTGATTTGAGCCACATTACCTATGTGATGAACACCGAAGCTGAGTGTCGCTCCTGGCTGAGCGACATTTTCCGCATTCCCCTTACTTTCATCTTTCACTGTTATATTATATAGCTTCCCTCCTTCTGATGCTCCACATTGTGACCGACTTGGCCATGTCTGCGTGGCGAGGGTTTTGTGTTTCTTAGGTGGTTAATGGTCAACCTGGACAGTTGGCTGAGGATCTGGTCTTGAGATGTACCTGATGGAGGATAGACCGGTGCCTTGAAAGACCCCTAAGGAATTGGAAAGGTTGCAGTTTGGCGTGAGATCCCCAAGGCGGGCAGCCAGGCTTTAACTTGACTGTGATGTGTCTTACTCTTGTGCGTCGATGTCAACCTGTAGCTCAACCAAGCTTGGCTTGGAGTTTGCGTGGAGCGGTGGTACAGCGTTCGATCGCAGGACTCCTAAGAACCAGTATGCCAAAGAAAGATGTAGTTTCCAGTGACTTTCCTTGACGAACTCACCCCTACGCGCAGCCTAATCGAGATCCTGAGAGTCTTCTTCATCTTTATGAAGCCGGTGGTCACAAATGTGACTCTGGAGAATTCTCGCTGCCCTCTTTAGCGCCACGCTCTTGTCGTTCACAACAACGGTCCCATCTTCGAGGGCGTGGAATCCGTTGGGTCCCTGGTGTGACGACAGCTTCCTCCTCCAGGGACACTTATGTCCTCAGACGAAGCATGCATGCTGGGGTAAGATGGGTCAGCAATGACTCCACTCACATTCTTAAGGAATTGTGCTCCGTGGATGGCTGGCGTGGAGCTTGAGCTGTAGATTCTTGATCCTACTGCATCGTCCTCTCCCAGATCGGCTCCCTTGATGTTGAGCTGGATCTCGCTGGCCAGTCCTCTAACCTTGGATTCGGCATCGTTTTCCTTGATGGAGGTGTTGAGTGTTCAAGAGAGTCTGCAATCCAGCGACCTCTTATCGAACGCTACCCTTGTTATATTCTTCATTGTTATACCCCATAGTACCTCTGGGCTTCGACGCTCTTGACTTGCTTGTGATAGCCAACACCGGCGTAATGTGTTCTCTTCGGAGATGCTCAGGTATGGCTTCTGACACATGGTCCGGTTGATTTATCGCTTTACATATATATAAACGACTGTGAAAGAATGAGATGGAGGAGATCCCTAGATCCGATAGTGTCTGGTGTGTCGTAAAACCCAATGTCTTGAAGCAGCTGGCCCAACACTTCCATTCTGCCTTGTCTGCTTCGGACTGGTTAACCCAGGCCGTCATCTCTGCCCGTCTCACAGTGGAAACGTGGAGAAGAGAGCATCCAAGAGCTGTTGGTAGTTTTAAGAGAGCCTCTCCCGCGTGCCACAAGACCTAATGTGATATCTGGATATTCTCGAAACATGCTGCCAACGTGGTGCTTGATAAGGATGTTAGGGCCGTGTTCCCGGAGGCTTTCGTCCTGGACTCCCCAGAATCTCTGGCTACTCCTGGGTAATCAAGATTGTTGTCATCTGACTTATCCCACAGTCATGCTGGAAGTGTTTGCGCGGGAAGAAGTATGAGGTGCAAGACCAGACCAGCAATGTGACCGATTCTGAGTCCGGAAGAGAATATCTGACGTCAATTGTTAGTACACATCGCTGAAACCTTTAGCAGGCTTACATATGATAATGTTGAACTCTGTAAGAGGCATGTCGTACTGATAAACTATGGCTGGGGTAGTGAAGAGATCACCGTTGTCCTGCAGCCTTCTACTGCTTTGCAATTCACTCGGTGAGTTCTTGGTTCCGTCGCACTTGGAAGGGGATGTCTTGATGGCCTTGAAAAATTCACCATAGTGCGCGGGGGCAGCGTTAAGCTTTGCTCATCTGTCACCGTTAGACTTGGTGTTAAGAGCAAAGAAGAGTCAGATGTGCTTACAGAGTAGACGTCTTGTCCATAGGCAGTATGACTGGACTCAGGATCAGAGTCTTCGACATTATTGTGATCGCAAGATATTTATATTACTCTGTCAGTAGGTTAGTCTAAGTCATCATAGACAAAGGTTTTCTTGTGACAAGGCTTACCTTTCCACAGCCGATGACTCGGTTTTGCGGACAGGAAGATATTTGACAGAGAAGTATAATATATGAAAAGGATCAGACTCACTGGTACGAGCTTGCCTGAAGCGAAGACAAGTACTGTAGCTCCATGGCAGAGTCCCAGGAGTCGCCTCAAGGCATCGTTGCTTCCAGTGCGAGGAACAGGTTGCCCAACGAAACGTCCATTAGACTAAGTTGTCAGTGCACAGACCTGGGCCTGAGCAGCATGTAGGTGTTCTACTATATAGTTGAGAGATAGTTGAGAAAGTTCAGAGTCCTCAGCGTTCTCAAGAGCTCTATTTATACTATTCCCAGGCCAGTTTTCATCTAGGCAGCATCTCTAACATCTTTCATTACCATAACATTCACATCACCACCAAACTCCATCTCCAACATCACCCAACTCCAAATATCCTCCATCATCACCAAACCCAAACCCCATTTTCACAATCCCCCCAAACTCCAAAAAGGTTGCCAAACTCTCTCAGCACCCAACAAGGATTCCTTCCATCCCTCCACGCGGCAACAGTCTAAATAAAGCACACATCCCCGATCATGAATGCACATACCCGTCTCAATCTCACACAACCTCTCACCCTCACCACCACAAAAGATACCAACTCACAAAACATGAAGAAAAACCCCTCACGGAAACCCGCATCGTAGTGAAACACCAGATCTGCTGTCAAAACCACGGCTCATCCTTCCCTTCCCCGACGCCATGAAACGAAACAAAAAGCCTCCTCTCCTGCGTAACCCATTTGTACCACTCTGGCGTTCAAAACACACCCTTTTTTGCCAAATAAATTGAGAAGGATCAAAAAGCTGCATTCAGTGTCGTCATCACTTGAAACTAAACCATCCAATAAACAAGCTGAAAAACATCGTGTTCTTTTTTGGCTAAACTCGTGTTTGCTGGATGAGAGGACGAGGGGGCCGCTTGTGGAGGGTCGCGTCGTGCCGTGCTGTGGGTGGTATCACGACATTGTTCAAACGCAGTCTAGAGTAGAGTGCTTACTCAACTCAAGGAGACGATTCGATTGATGGATTGTTTGTGCCTCTTCGCTTGGACGACCCGTGTTTGGACAACAGCTCCAAGGCATATTCCACGACATGGCCTGTCAGTCACAGTTGAGACACACGCACGCAAGATGGATGGATGGGTTATTTTAATTCTTTTTTGTTATTATTTTTGCTTTGCTTTGCTTTGCTTCACTCATCTCCTCGTCACCAAGGTTTTGTTTACCAAGGCCGGAGAGCTGTCCAAGTTTTGACAGCCATTAATATCGTCCCCTCATCCTCCGCCAGTTTCCATACCAAGTACGCCAATGAAGCAATCCCTCCATGATACATACATACATAAACACACATGATTGTACACACTCATCCCCCTCCCCTTTGTGACATGTTCTCCCTTGATTTCAAATCCATCAAATCAACCCATTACTTGCTTGCGTCTGCAATGTCCGGGGATAAATGTTTGTAATGTGCGCTGTGCTGTGCTGTGCTGTACTGGCTGTCTTGTGTTTGTGCATTGCATCCTTGTGGTAGGTTGCCAATGTCGTGCACTCCAGTTTCCTGGCGGGGAAAGCAAAAATGTAAAAAGTGAAAAAAGGCAAATCCAACTCCTGCCAGCTAGAGCTGCGGACATGCCCTGTCCTGCTCTGCTCTGCTCACTGTTCTTTGTTTTTGTACCCCAGGTCCAGGTTCCGTCTAAACTTTTTTGTCTTCTCGATTCGCTTTGCTTTTCGAATATCCAGGTTTCCCTCTGTTCAACGCCCTGCACTTCCCATTATGTACACTTTCTAAACAATAAACAATAATGTGCAAGCCTCCTCCCCACGGAGAAGGCTAAGGCCGTATGTTGTGCCGTCGTGGCTATATCGGGATCGGTGTCCCAAAAAAAGAAAAAGGAATGACATGAGTCGGGGTATCTCTGTAAAAAAATAGTGCAAAATAGGACATGAAAGAAGTAGAAACGCCAGCAACCCCATGATAGCTGGCTTTATCGTCCAACGACTTCTAGTTTACTCTAGTCGTCATCGTCATGACAGTCATTAAATTGGTCGTTGATCCCGTGGCCCAGTTCGTGTTTGCCGGAGGGGACCATTATTTTCGCAGGCCGACTTTGCCTGCGAGGTTCTTCCAGAATCGTGCTCCCTTGCGCTCTTCGCTGTGCGTCCGTAGCATCACCTCGTCTCGTTGCATGGGTCCTACAATGTCTTCGTCGCCTCGGGAGGGGAACTTGCCATCCGCATCCACTAGTCGGGGAATTGCGCTGGGCAGTCCATCCTCAAGGCGCTTCCATTGCATACCCGCAAAGACATCGTCCATGGGAGGTGGTCGACCAAGGATGGAGCCGCCGCTATTGGCTCGTGCTCGTCCACGGCCACGGCTGCGGCTTCGTGAGGCGCTTGTTGAACCAGGAGCAGAGCTGGTAGCTTGCACAATCTCCGACATGAGTCCGTCATGGGTTGACCTCCATCGCCTCTCGATGCCGGCCCATTTGGCCTCAGTAAGAGCGTAGATTTTGCTGGTTTCGCCGTAGTTCTCGCCAGTGCGCACCAAGTGCTTGGTGTAGTTACATCGTGCTGCGTCCCAATCGTTGCGCAACTGCTGAAGGGCCTCCATGTTCACAGTCTCGGGTTGATAAGGCTGCGGTGTGATGGTGAAGTTGGCGTGACCAAGGCGATCCGACCACTCATCGTGTTCCTGCAGGATCGAAGGGAGAGGGATTGGAACTTCAGGACTGTTGGAACCAAATCGGAAGGACGACACTGAAGGCTTTGTGCTCAGAGAAGGTCTAGGGAACTGTGTCGCAGAAGGGACCGGTGACGGTACTTCGGTAGTCGCAGATGGTGGTGCAATAGTCGGTGATTGTAGAGGTGACTCAGGCGGCGGGCCGCTCAATGGGCTGGTCATCAGAGGAGGCAATAGAGGGGTGGTAGCCAGTCCTCGTTCTCGCTCGAGGTCGGCTTGCTTGACAAGGGCTTGCGCTTTCTCAATGTCGATAGGCGCGGGAATGTTGATGCTCTCGGTGCTGCCATAGTAGGATACTGCCGGGGTGGGAAGTCCAGTGTTTTCCAACATGCGCTCCTGTCCAGGTCGGCTGGGTGCAGACATGGACGACGATCGACTAGAAGGACCTCCAGATAGCACAACGCTCTCCAAGCTGAGCTCTGTGCTAGGTGAGAGCATCGGGTTGCCCCTGCGGGTGTTGGGGTTCCAGCGCGTGAGACTAGGGAAACGGGCGCCAATTCGTGACGTTAGTCCAGCAAAGGGTGACTCGCTGCCGGATCGCTTCTTGCGGGATTGCTCGTCCACGGGGGTGTCACCGTCACTCAAGAAACCCATGTCGTAGTCGATATCATAGTCGCGGACAATGTCTCCATGGAACATGACATCTTCGGAGCTATTTCGGGGCTCACACAGGTTGTCGCCTACACGTGAAGGGTATGGGTTAGTAACTCGACGATCACCAAGACGAAGACAGCAGGCCAAGCACGATTTCCCGGAAGATACGACAGCCTGGCCAGGCGGACAAGACATACACAAACAGTCATAGAGACTAAACTGGTCCGAAGGGGCAAGACTATAACGGTCGCTGTTCTCTGTGTTGTCTGTGACGGTGGTGTTGTGTTCAGGTTCCAAAGGCTCTTCTTGAACATCGGGCAATGACCGCATTGGGGGTTTTGTGTGGACCGACTGAGTGGGCGATACAGGAGTGTCGTTCAATTGCGGTGGGAGATCGAGAGAAGAAGTCGAGCTCGACATTCGAAAGTGACCCTTTCCAGGGGAGAAAGTCGGGGTGATTGGAGAGGTGATGTCGGAGGAGGACGAGTTTGTTGTGTAGTAGATGTAGGAGAGGTCGGTGTCGGGGCTAACTTGCTGTACCTCCCACATACGGCGCTGGCGCTCCTCTACCAACTGCGGCAGAAGCAGCGGCTTGAGCCTTGGCGACATGATGTCGGCCTGGACGGTCGAGGCCGTTATGATTGCGAAGTTGTCGAAAAGACGAACGACTGCGTTTCCTGTCTATTGTGTTGTTGTTGTTTTGTTTTAGGTGTTGGTGGGAGAAAAACAGAAGAAGAAGGAAAACAAAGAAAGTTGGAGGGATGCCTCGGAGGTGGATGTTGATAGAGGCAGTGACACAGCAGCCCAGTTGGGTTAGCCTGGTGTAGTCTTTTTGGGAGCTAAGGTAGTGGCTAGGTAAGTCGCTGTCTGTCTGTCGGGCCAAGTGGCGGCGGATCCGGGGACCGGGGGTGCTTCTCTCTTTTTTCCCTTCCCACTGACACTGAGACCGGGGTGGGATCCAATTCTTGCTTGGGAGGGAGGGTATGGATGTGGATGGGGCAGGTGAACAAGACAAGGGTGTAGAAAGCCAAAGCAAGGCGGGTCTTTCTCAAGCCCAAGCCTGAACAGACTGTCTCTCTCTCTCTCTAGACCCTCCTCTCACAACTTTTTCCCTCTTCTCTGCGTCTGAGCGGAACAAAAATTGGTGGGGTACCGTTGGGTAGGAGTCAACAAGGAGACGGTTCCCGGACGGTGGATTTTTTACCTGCTCCAAGTGGGCTGTGTCCGGCAGAGACTACCTAACCTCTAGGGCGGGCGGGGACTGACTCTGGTGGTTGACTCTCTGACTCTTGTTTTCTTGTTGATGTTTGGGGTGGTTGAAAAAAACAAACGATTTCTGGTTGCCGGTTGCTTTTTTGGCTTTAGCTCGTCGTTTCAGAGGTCGTGGTTGGCTGTCCTCGTGAGGGCGGGTGTGTGACTCGTATCAAGTGATATCGATGTTTGGCTGTATCAGATTGTATTCAATGACGACAGATGGACGTCGGCAAATGTTGGTGTTTGATCAAATAAGGAGTCGACGAGGGAAAGAAAGAGATCATACGGGCAAGACAGTTGTTTATTTAGTATCTCAAAGGTGGGAGGAGGTTTATGCATGGGGTGATTGACTGCTGATGAGTTCTTGGACGTCTGTCTCTCTGTGTATGCGAGCGACTCTTGACTGTCTGGGCGGCGGCTGGGCAGGGCTAGGACCACTTCGCGGGTAGGGCACAGCACAGCGCAGCATAGCACAGCACAGCACAGCACAGAGCAATGACAGGGCCTTGCGGATGAAGTCAGTGGATGTAACTGAGAACAAGCGCTCGGTCGTCCACGTGTTATTGAACCGAGGATTGGGCGCGACTACATATCAAGTGTTGGCCGTCTGCTCAGAACCGCGGCTGTATCTTTAATGTGATAAGGTGTTATCGCGGCGTCGTACTCTATGTATAAGATATGCGTATGTAATGTAATGTCATGTCATGTAATGTATGTACATTTGTCTATAGGTGGTGGAGGGTGAGGTGATGCCGTGCGGCGGACTTGATGACCGGTGAGGTGGCTCTCATCTTCGGTACAGAGTCGTTCCGTTGTGCCTCTCTTTCAATGATCCCTCTCTAACTGCATAATGGAGTCTGTAATGACAGGCGGTGATGGATTAACTCTACCCGACGTTGCGTTCTTAACATGCAGTGCAGTCTTAGAGCTGCGTATACCTCTTGTTCGTCTGCAGGGATGAAAGGGTTGGCTGACGTTCAGGCTCTGGGGCACGGAAGCGGGGGAGAGAGCCCTGACGAAACGCTGCTGTGCTTCTCTTCGCGCGGCTGGTGGTAATTGTTTCTTCTGCTGCAACCCTCGACAAGGATTCAGTCTGTGACGTGGGAAAATAAGGTGATGAGGAGATGAATCCAGGGAATTCACTGGTTCAGAGACTGGCAGATGTTCAAAACCTGCTTGTCCTGCTGTGAGACCGTACAGCAGCTTACAGTGGACGCTTACAGCACGTACAGTCCAGTATTTTACAGACTTTTTTTCCCTTCCTTACAGAGGGCTTCAGGGAAGTGGGGCCTTGTTTCCCCGGTGGACTTCCAGTGGGGGACGAGGTTGGGTCAAAAGCCTGAGCAAAGAGGTTCAATGAAACAGCAAGGGCTTACAGTGGCTGGGGGTTTATTCAGAGCGGGAGAGTCGGGATGCGCAGGGGGAATGATGAGGCTGTCTTGTCTATGTTGTGTACATGATCGACACAAACGGCAGCCCGAAACAATCACATTGATATTGTCGTTATAGGCAGACGAAACAATGGCGGCAGCACATGCACGGGCAGAGAAGAGCCTAACCTTGAACTTTGACCTAACTTTGAGTCAAACGCAAACGCAAACTGCAATAGCAGGACCGTACGAACGATATTCGATTGGGGGGAACCGCATGGACCCTGAAAGCGACAACAAACCAGAGCAGAGAGCAGAGCAGAGCCAGCCAAACACACTCAGACACAGTATCCATCCATGACCCAGAGACTTTGAGTTGGTTACAGGGGTCTTCCCTTGGACAATTGCTAATCGATGACGGTGCAAAAGTCAATTCAGAGTTTGTGTTTGCTCATAAGCACTTTATACACAAACACAACTTCTTATTGTTATTTATGCAACGCACAATCTGTTTTTATGCTTCTGTGGCTCAAACGTTGGAAAACCGTTTTGTGTAACTCCCGGATTGGTAAGAACTGGAATGAATACCCTGAAAGCAAGCAAGAGCTTTGCTTTCCCATGGAAGCGATAGCTCTAGCTCCCCTCCTGCCATTGGATGCAAAGATCATCACTTTCTGAACTGAAGTTTTTTGGGTTTGTTTGCTTTACCCGCATTCCAATTCATTGACCTCATCACTTTTGCCGATCACGTTTCTTTTTCTTTTTGCTAGCAATTCATAATTCGAGAAGCTCAAACTTTGTATTGTTCTCATTCTCTCCAAAATCTCCTGATTGAAGCTTTCGTTCCGCTTTAGGCCTGGGGCCAGCTCTTCCAAAGTCTGGTTCCCTGTCAGCCAGGGCTCTCAATAGGCGATGGGAATCAAGAAGCCGGTGACATGGGCTCAACAGCTCAGATGGGAAAGGTTTGGAGGAGTCAGCAGGGGGTACGTAGCCTGGCACTGAAGCATCGTATCTAGGCTGGGCTGGGCTGGGCTGGCCTGGCAGCCTGGCACCGCCTCTCTGGGTAGGCCTGGATTCTGCCATGGCCATTCCATTCCATCCTTGCCCCGGATTCTCATGGGATCAGTGAGTTTTTGGGAGGACCGGACTTGCGGTATGGTAATCACATACATTTGGCTTTACACTTCACCGTTATCTCTGATTCTAGGCTCTCTCGCTAGACCGACGGCCTCAGGCGACTTGTGCCATTGTGGAATCTGGCTTTCCGTCCATTGCAATCGGAAGTCTAGCCCGAGCATTTTCTCTGCTGAGCTTCCAATTTTCGGTCTCTGATCCCGCCACCAATAAACTCAAACCAGAACCAGCAACCGAATTTTGCCAAACCGTTGACCGAAGCCGCTGACGGCACAAATCAACTCAACTCTACAGTATGCGCGAAAAAAGCAACCACCTACGTACCTTTTGCCTCTTTTTCCATGGCACCGGCTGAATAAACTTGTTGGGCTCTCTCTCTGGCTATGCAATATTACGTCGTTGTTCACAGCTTCAATAGAAGAAGCCATCTTGTCGATCACTTCCCTTTGAGATAGAGACTGAGCGTTGGTCTTGTTTCCGCGAGACAACTGGGTCTTCCCGTTTCCCCGTCCCCCGTGCTCGCAATTCCACCCGCTCGCTGTGTTTCCAACTCATGACTTGGGCCTCAACTGACCGTTTGGCTGAGTTGACCGCCTACAGTCAACTACCGGTCAATCTTCAACCGCGGGCCATTTCGTCAGAGCGAGGACGGATGTTTCCGATTCAACTGATTTGCTTCTTTTCAATGGATGATGGAGAGTCATTCACTGTCGCCTCGTTCGAGGCCATTGAGACGTTCTGCGCCCCTCCAAATGACCGCACTCTCGCCTAGTGGTTGGTCCTCGTCTGCCTTCAAGACCGTTGACAAGATTCAAGATGGAGTGACACATCGAGTGAATGCATCGAGATACATCGACACAATGTCGCAACTCGCGATTCCTCTACCTTGTCATTAACAAACAAGGCCTTCCATGTCTTTCATCTCTTTGCTTTGTCATGTCATGCCATGTCTTCAAAGGCACTTTGCATCCTGTCGCGCGACAGACTCGTGGCCAACGGGGCACGCCTACCCATCGCGGCATAGCGTCCGTAGTCCAAGCTTCCCAGCGGAACGGAAGCGACGCCGATGGTGCGCCGGGATCCCATGGAAGAACATGGAAGTCCCTCTAGCCTCGCCGGCGGGTCTGCGTGGCTGCAAAGCTGGACACCGAGAGGCTGCCAAAGCCACGCCAACTTGCACCGGCGTCCAACGCTCCGGGAACAGTTGTTTGATGAAAAGCTTAACCCTCAACTGCTCATTTTACTTGTCTCCAGTCGCTGTCTGTGACGGTGTCGATCTACCAGGTCCCTAACCAGTCGTCTTTCATCGGTCAACATCGCGATCTCCAAGTGTTGATCGCCTGGGGAATAGGCAAGCAATTCGTGGAGAGCGTCGGAGAATTACAAATCTACTCGTATTGAAGCAACGACATGCCCCATCAGCATGAATTTACGTCCTGAAGCATCACTGTTCTCGGACGAATACACCGATTGCATCCTCTTTTACCGACCAGCACGCAAGATGCCACTAGTGATACGTATGTACTGTCAGTTGTCGGCGTGTTGCCAGACCCTTTTAGCCATCCTCCAGCAGCCACGATGACCCTGAACCCCGGGTTGAAGCCCTGTTGCATTAGCCTCACCACGGTACCTGGGCCGACATTGGAAGGAAGTCTTTTGGAGGCTGACCGTTTTACCCGCGGAAGCTCTCAAGGATTCCGTCTTTGCGCTTGTGTTCCTTGTCGTTGGGACCTTTTAATCTGGGCGGACATGGGTGTCGAGAGGCTCCAATTCAAGGCTCTACAACAGTCACACAATGACTCTATCTTTGAAAGTTCAGACCTGCCGGTTTTGCTCGCTTGCATTTAACATTGATAACGATTGCGCCATGGTGAACAAAGTTGCAAATCCAATACCGAGATTCTAGCTTCGTTGTATGGGCATGGGCGCTATAATGCGCGAATTGCTGTGATGGATAGGCTCGGCCCCAGTCCCAGTCCCAGTGGCGCTACTATCGAGTCTTATTGAACTCCAGAAGACATCGCTTAGAAGTGTCTGTTTGAGTTTACACTTAGCAGTTCGTTGAGCTGTCAGATACGCAGGAAGACGGAAGGGTCACTGTTGAGAAGAGACAGGAAGTCCGGCTCGACAGAACCTTTTCTGAGAGCTAGTTGCTCGTCCGGTGCCGGAGTTTGCATATCTCGTAACTATACCAAAGCCGTTCATGTGGATGTCGGTATTGAATGAAGGAACAGGTTCATACTGATGATCTTTTGAAGCGCGCCCTGGAGGCACTCTTTCCGCCAATGGCGAGCTGCATCTTGACTACCAATGTCCCAGAGTTGAAGTCAACAACTCTATCACAACCCGGATGCAACTCGGAATCTTCAATGTTCTCAATCCATCCATGTTCGCACGAACTCAATTCAACAGAGAGATATTCCGACCCCTCTAGCCCCTCCACCATCTTTCAATTGCTAGGGCTTGAGAGTCCCCTCCGAGGCACAACTAATTGCGCCGAAGTTGCTTCTGCTCTCTCTCATGGCTGATGAAAGAAAAGTCTTCGTTAACTGGGGCTTGATGATTGGTTGACCACTCCCGTTTAGGCCTCTTGCAGCAGGACCTCTACCTTGACCCGCCGCATGATGTTGATGCCTCGGTCGCAAGGCAGAACCACCATCTTGATGATTGCGACGATCCCTCACGAACAAGGAAAGAAGCTTAACCAAGGCTGCGGGTGCCTGAGTGAAAGAGCTTCAGCAAGAATCCACCAAATGCCGTCATTGTCATCATGATCAACATCATCTCTTGGAATTTAGTCTGTTTGCCAAATTGAATACTTCGTGGGGCTTTTACAAATTGGTCCAAAATTCGTGGCCAGGATGAAAAGTCAGCAGAGTTTGCAACGCTTACTGGTATCGGACCGTCCAATCGACCTTCTGGGCGCCGCACTATACCTGCACGCTCTTTACTAACCGTCAAAACGCCGCGGTTATGACGAGATTCTGATCAAGATGACAATTGAAGCACGGGCTTCAATGTGGAAGCCCACGAATTACCTTGACCTTAACGTGGACGTTATGACTTTGTGGTCTCTTTGTTGAGAACAGAGTTCAGCCATGGTGTAAGAATCAGCACCGGGAATGACACACGGGCCGCCTAACTATACCGTTGTGTTTCACGGCACTCCAACGGCTGCGGCTGCAATGGCTTGCATTCCATAAACTCAATGCTCCTTTCACAAAAGCACAATGCGACTGCATATGTGATTGCCAATTCATGAAGATGCTGAATGAAATCGTATGAGAGCAGGGCCGAGCAACTGCACACTGTGTAACACTCAACATGTTCTCCGATATCATTAACAATTAAGACTTGTTGAAGCATGTGAGTATGCAACGATCTCTCAATGTAGCCAGGTCGGTCCCAAGCCGCCGAGATCGCCTTGATATCTGACCCTGTTCCTGGTGGCGATACTAGTGCTCTTCCCAAGAAAACTCGATTGGGCAATGGCCTCAAATTCTTTCAGTGTGGGTTACATCGTCCGTCAACGTCGTTAATCGCGATGTCACCCACAAAAGGCACAACTGCAAGTTTACAGGACAAACTCTGCCACTCAGAGCCTGCGAGACCCCCCGAAATGATGGGAAACGTGCATGAGCCTCATGAATTGTTGACGACTTCGTCCACTGCAACCAATCACGACTCTATCGCTTACAACTTTGAGGTAACGTCGTTGAGTCTATTTCGGCTCGTAAGATGCACGTCACGATCCCAGCGGGATCACTTGATTGTTACCCGAAAGGCTTGACCATTACATCAAGCGTAGATATGCTTAGAAGCCATGTGCTTGAGGTCAGCCGGCTTGTGAAGCATCCATCTGCAGGAACGCCAAAACATCATCGCCAACTCGGCCTCAGACAGAATATGGAATAGATTGGCGTCGAGTTGAACCACAATTAGACCGACCAACCAAGACCAGATGCTAGGGCTTTTTCCAGGAACAGAGGAGAACAACGCTGACGACAGTTTGTGTGCCTTGGGTGCTTGGCCAGAAGATTCCCACATGCATCTCCACCGGGCTTACAGGATCAGAATTTTCAGTCTTGCCTTTCTTTTTCCGTCATCATGAAAGAGTCTTCCACCGGCCCCACGCCGCGTCTTTTTGTCCCTCTTGGCTGCTCTCCGAGAAGCGGCTCCGAGTGTATCCGTGAGAAGTGCATCGCTGAGAAGAGAAGACACCGGGAACTGATAACGTGATGGTAATCTGCGATGTATCGTGGGGGAACATCGGCGGGAGGGAAATCGGTCGATATGCAGGCCTATGGAAGGGGTTCCCTTACATCCACACGCAGTTGGTGGAAGTTGGATGGAAGCAGACTCGACTGCACATGTAAGCTTTTGAATTGCTTATTGCATATTACTCCAGCGGTTATGGTTCACTGGAAGGGTTGCAACGGAACACACAAAAGGAACAAGGTTAATCTCAGCGGCCGCAGGGAGAGGAACAATGTCTCAACTCTGATGAAAAAGCTTTCAACGGTGTCTGACTGACTTTTTTCTTCTTCTCAGCCTCTCCAACATTCACCTTGCTTACCCTCGAAATTGCCCTGGCTATGCCTAAAGAGGGACGCGGCCAGCGGGCATTGGGGTCCGGTGGCTTTTGGTGTGTCTCGTTCCTGACGATCGCGACAAGGGTGTGTGTGGCCATGGCTTCTCGTGCGGCTGACTTTATGAACTGGGACATGGCATTGAGGCACAACCAATCCTCCTCTCATATGCTGCGGCGCGACGCGATGCACATGTCGGTCTCAGCCTTTGCTTAGCAAGATTCTGCTCATCGTAAGCACGGAAATTTGAGGCACGGGATATTCGGCATTTCAGGTCTGAATGCAAGAGGTTGTCATTGACTTGCTCTCAGGATCCTGCGTATTGCATGCAAAGCCATTGGGCACTTCTAAAGTTACTGCAGGCACTTTTTTTGCCTGTCCTGAACTCAATGCAGTTGCAGTTGTAGTTGACTTGTGCAGTATTCGACGCTGTCTGCCAAATCGTCTGACCTTTGCAGGCCTGTGATAACGCAGGACTGGCTTTCCTCGCGCCAGCGGATACCACTTCATCCCGCCATCAAATCGTCCGAACTACTTGGTGACCTGTTTCTGTCATTTGGATGAAACAACTTCGCCTCGGCAAGGCACGTGGTCTCGCGGGTCCTGCTGGGCATGGACACCGCATTTCTCTGGAACGGAACTCAAGGGTACCAAGTCCATTTCTGTTTCCGGAGCTGAGTTCTTGCTGCTATGGGCTGAGCTGTCGTTGAGTACAGATTGAGAAGCCTGCAGGGAACTGGCTACGCTCAACCCATCTGAAGCCTTCCATCACCAACTCCACAATTTCTCTTCACTTGTCCTTGCTTCTCTTTATTTTATTTGCAAATGCAGATGAACATGAGGCTAGTTTTCACTATAAGGCATCTGCGACGGCGATCGCAAGGTGGAAAGGGCTGAGCGAAGCAATTATGCGTTCTGGTCGGAGCTTGAGAGTGCTGATACCATTTGCGATCTGCACGCTATAGGGTACATCAGCCAAGATTTCTATACGGTGGAAGAGGCGACTTGTTGACGTCTGCAATAGTGACAAAGCCAAGTTCATCTGCAATGCAAGGCTGACACGCTGCAATCGTCGAAATATTCGGGCTTCGATCCTTCGCTCAAGGTATCGTTGTCGCTGTGTTGTCGGAATGAAAGCGCTGATGAATCCCTGCCATTGCAGCTCACCTCACCGCTGAAGCATTGTTGCTTTTTTGCCTTTCTCTCCTCTCCCTTGCTTCACTGTACAGTAAAATACAGTACTGTACCTTGCTGGTTCATCCAAAAAGAAAGTATCTTTTCCCCCGCCCTGTTCACCATTGAATTTGACGCGCCGTGTGGCGGATGCTCATTCGCCCAGATCCTGATCCCGTGGTCAAGGCTGTCACAATCAATGAGTTGTATCGCGCGCGCGTGTGGGGGAGGAACCTGTCTCCTCTCAGATAGCCACGATAATGTATCACCTGCTCCACGAGGCTGCCAAGTTCAATGGTATTCCATGCTGCGTTGGCCTCGATCCCCTGGGACCGCTCTGTAGCTAGGCCTCACCGGTTTCTGGGGTAGAGTTGTTCTGGCCTCGCTGCTGTAAGAGATATCACACTTGGCTCGTCCAATCAGTTTCACGGGATGAGTATGCGGAATTACCGCCTGGGGTAGAACGAGGCCTTATTGTGGCGAGAGGGGATGGGATGTCGGGGGAGGTGAGTCGACGTGTCTATATGCCTCAATTAATGTGTTGTAGACCATTTGAGGGTAAGGTATACAGAGGTGTTGTGATGCTGGCTGTTGTTGTACCCGGTATCAAGAAGCTAGGCCGGGACATTGCGCGTCGTAGGGCAAAGATGGCTTCGGTGTTTTTCGGAAGAGAGGATTCGACATGGCTCAACGAATGTATCCGCATGCATGTACTGGCTTCGGCTGTAGGCGAATTACTTGTAGCATTTGTTGAGATTCTCGTAGGTTGTAGGTCCATCTGAGGGTGAGCTTTCAAGCTCTCGAGCCATTCAAACCCGCAAATCGTTAGTAATACGAATGCCAGCCCCGTGGATTTCATTCCTATGAATGTAATTACGTGTGCGCCGAGTGTCTGATCCATTCGAACTGATATAGTTGAAGCGGTTGAGTTTTAATGTTATATGTTCGCGAAGTGAAAGGTTTAGGGTAGGCAAATTTCGCTGCTCGTCCGTTTGGGCACGAGGCTGTGCCATTCCCAATCATGTCCTCGTGCTATATTTATTGTACCAGTCTTCGGTGCTGTGAATGTCCTCAATAAATGATATGAAGTACCAGGAAATTGGTCGTGAATGTAGTTCGTGAAGTGTGCTGTAAACATGTCGATAGCATGACGATCGCACCTCGAAGAATTTGAGCTTGGGTAATATCGAGTTGACGAACCAAAGCAAAGTCTATATAATAAATTAGAGAGAAGGAAAGCTTCATACGATACAGAACAAACATCTGAGCAGAGTACTCGCTTCAAGATTCTGTTCGTGGTAGAATGTATTATTTGTTCTTGGAGCTACCGGGTAGTCGAGTTGACCGCTGAATCGATCGCTTCACTGGAAGAGGATCTGAAGGAACCGCGAACAGGAACTTTGAATTGAAAGATCATTCTAGTTTTCAATCTTAATTTTATGGTAGAGGAACGACGTACGGTGGAGTTTCCTGGTCGCGATGCGTCAAAAAACCTTTCTCCTGAATGACACCTCAGACAAGGGCACCAGGTTCACTTGAACCACTGGTATTCTGCTACGCTGCTGGGATAAGAAGTACAGCATCGAATAGACCTTTTACTATACTGGCTCGAATATACTGTTGAATCGGGATTCTCTTTGCCAGCTCTCTTGAGTGATGAGGAGAGATGGCTTGGAAATAGGCCTGTAGGTCTTCGGTCCCTCGACAGCTCCTTGCTGCATCGTAGCACCATATCCATGCTCTGCAGACTACGGGTTCTCGCCTGCGATATACCAAGAACGTATCCAAATGGATTAGCTATGCAACACAGCTCCAAACCTTCTCGATGCAATCTCGTAGCACTCAATTCCCATCGATATTTCACGGAATATCAATCCACTCGTCTTTTCGTCAGTACCTTGATTTAGTTAGAAGTGAGCTCGCCGCCGTATTAGACCGTCAGTAATCCATCAGAGACCTGAATTGAGAGTCAGCACATGTCGTTGGTCTTTGAGTATCTGACTTACCATTCGAGCACGCAACTTGGCTACGCCCATCCTGAGACTAGGAGGAAACTCCAGTCTGAGTCTCACGACTTGGGTCACGAACTTGTTGAAGTTCGCATCTGCCATGTACACAGAGAAGTCCTCGTCGTCCATGGTTTCGAGTTTCGCGAGGCTGGTATCTGTCACCCTGCTAGTCGAGAGAGCTCACGCATATCCTAGATAGTGAGATTCATTACATCCGGTTTCGGTTCCTGTTCAGCATGGTTAGCATCATTCCCTCTTTTTTCTAAATAAAACCATAAATGAACTTACACCGTAGACCTCCTCGCGTACTTCTGCAGCCCAGTTCTTCATGAGCCAGTACGCGACCATTTCTGGAGTACCGATTTGGACCCTGACAACATAGCACATGAACCTATGAAACGGCGGGTCGCAGTAAAAGAATTCGCTGAACTTGCTCAAGGGCATTTTATCGAGCTTGTCGAGGCAAGATTTGCTTGGGTTCATGTGCTTAAGGCTTAATAATTCGCTGTTGCTGAGGAAATATGGGCTAGGTTTGTGGAAAATACGATTCTGTGAGTCTGAAATTAGATGCCATGTCTAACGAGCTTGGGAGACTCATACCATTGTGTCGAGCTTTGCTCGTGTTCCGTGGAGTTGTATCTTGATTGAGAAAGATGGAATTCGTGTTATAGAATGTGTCAGAAATATTCTAAAGAATAAGAATTTATGATATAATGTTAAAGTGCTGGATTAATATACAAGTTTTACTTACACCTTGGTATAAAAGTTAGGGGCAAAACTTTATCTGAGTATAAAGACTTGTAATTTATTCATCCCCAAATAAGGTAATGAAATGACTTTGCAAGTTCCTTTATTTCTTTTGAGAAAGAACCTTTTGCCTTTGTAGCTTATTCGCATCCCCTTTCGTATTTGGCTCGCAGGCCTTTTAAGCTTGTAGAGTCTAAAGCTTCTCGTCATTATACTTTGATGTATAATTGGCACTGAAGTTTCTGGTGTACGAAGACTACAAGTTTGATTGACAGCTCTGTCGGAAGAGGGCTCCTAGTTTCATCGACCTTGAAGGTTGGAATCAGGAGTGGCGATTGACAGCTCCAGAGGTGCCTTCGCAATTTTCCCGTGCGGGAGTGTATTGGAAACCGACGATAAACTCTTCAATATCATATTAGAGTATTCTCAGTGCCAGGCTTAAATAAGTCCAAGATGTGTAAAGATCTATACGGTTTCTTTTGAAAGCGTTCATTGCCTGCCACTGGACCCCTTCATGCCAGTTGACAAGTGACTTCTGAATGCACAGATAGATTCTCAAACTTTTCAACTTAGCTTTATCTCTCAGAATACGAGCTCAAATGCTTGAGAAAAGTTTATGGTGTTATTTGACTACCATTATATTGGATAAGTGTATTATACTTGGTATTCTGAGTTATCCCATGGCAGTCTCTATTGTCTAGCTTTATCCCATAATATATACCTTTCTCTCCTTTACTATTTCCCAATTACTATATAAACCCCTTGTTCCCCCCCTTTCCACATCTTTACTTCTTTACTCTTACCATTCTCCGAATCCCACTTCCCAAGCCTTTTCTATTCACATATAACCATCCCACCTTCATCACTCACCACTACCAGTCCAAGACATCACCTCTACCAACAAACAACGATGTCTTTATCAAAGCAAGACATGAAGTACCTTGCCAACGGCAAGGTCATTACCGAAGAGGCCCTCATTGCCATCGCGGCAGCTAAACGCGATGACTTTGAGAAGTGGTGCGGGACACGCCAGTTCCAGCACTTTCTGATGAGAGCTCGGCTCGGGAGCCCATCAGATCCAATGACCCTCCCACGTCTTCAAAAGTGGGCAGCTGATGAGATGTTCCATCTCAGGGTTAGTCTCGTGTCTGGGGTGCAGCGTACTCATGCTGACATTTACGTGCAGAGCTTAAAAGAGAGCCAGACACATACTGGCGAGAACCTTGGTCAAGATACGACGTCCAAGGTTCTCACAAATAAGAAGAACAGGGCATATGTTGAAGCAGGCCCTCAATTTATTGGCGATGACCTTATCGCATTTGCTTGAGAGTCTGGACGCATCTGGTTTTCTTTTTGCTTTCTTTTTTAAACAGGAGTTCAAGTCTGGTGGTATTAATCCCACGATGGGATCATCATTATGATACACGAAATCATATCTAATATTACCAATTTCTCGCAGATCACTATCGATCTTGATATATTTAAATACATTTGAACATAAGTCCAAGTCGTTACGAACCATCAAGTTCTTCATTGAAAAGGTGCATTGACGTTATGATAGGACGGGTATAGGCGAACCCCACAACCTTAATTCTGGCGTAACAACGCTTTCGTAGAGTCTCGAGTGCGAAATGTCAAAAGCAGATAAACCCACCATTTGGGTGTAGACGAAGTGGAATATCTTATATACTTCTGCAGAAGATTGCGAATTATAATATTTGTGAAATGTAAAGGTCAGCTGAAGCTGATTCGAGACAAAGGAGTCAAGAATGATGGATAAGTACGTATTTCTCATAGAACATTCGCACGATGGAGCTTAGAGAGAATAAGACGTTCACTATAAAATCGTCTCAGAACGCATCGGGCGTGATCATTCAATTGCATGGGTACTTGATGAAGCCTAAGAATGCATGTGTACATTGCCGGAATGGTGAAGGGCGTTTTGCTTAATGTGTCGTCAACGAATACATTGATACAGATGGCCTTCTCAAGCTAGAAGGAGGATGCGCTAATTGTCAATTTGCCAAAAAAAGTCCGCAGAGGACAACAACAGACTCACTAACGCAAGAGTTACAGATCTCATTCGGCGATTTTCCCCTGTCAAGTACAACCAAAAAAGGGTCTAGCGCTGTCATCGTTACCAGTTAGGGATTGAGAGGGAAAAATCACAAAAAAAACATGCGACGGAGACAGGATTCGAACCTGCGCGGCCGAAACCAAAGCATATCGTCATTTCGAGTGCTTCACCTTAACCACTCGGTCACTCCGCCGTCATCTTCGAAATAGGACCCAGCATTCCAGTTTATATTCGGATGCTCTGCAACTGGATGCACATGCATCGAACACCCTATCGCTTCTTCATCTAAACACTGAGTGTTTGCACTTACGACGCTTATTGTACATGGCAACATGAGACATCAAGTTATGTTCACAGACAATTGCCATACTAGCTGTTCAAATAAATGAACTTGCCTCCCAATAGTCGCTCATCTAGAGGTCCTGGGCGACGGCATCCTCGTCTTCGCAGCACAGAGCCTTGCTACCAGTCCAACAGCAGCTACCATCACCACATTGGCTACGTCCCCTCTCACTCCAGCCGGCTTCACACTCGCCTTCGCAGTAAGGAGCTGTGCCCTGCCACTTACAACCAGTAACACCAATTTTGTCCTGCTGCTTTACCAACTCCTTGACGACATCCTCATCTTCGCAGCAGAGGGCTTTGCTTCCAGTCCAGCAGCAGCTACCGTCACCACATTGACTACGTCCCCTCTCAGTCCAGCCGGCGTCACACTCGCCTGCGCAGTAAGGAGCTGTACCCTCCCACCGACAGCCAGAAGCACCGACTGGTTTGTCTGGCACTAATTAGTTGATTGTGTTGCTGGGTTATGCAAGTAGCTTACCGATGGCTGATGCTGTGACTGCAACGGCAGCTGTGATGGAAACAAGGATCTTGAGAAGCATTGTAGTTACGGTGAATTCTTGTGTGGCTTTAGATATAACGGCGGTAAAGAAATGATGCAAGGCTGCTATGAAATTGCGTGCATCTTCTTCCCATACTTATATCTTTCAGTCTCCCTTCTCAAAATCGAAACATCATCATTTCGTTGTCGATGGTATCAAAGCGTATAAATGTGGCTGGCTGAATATGATCGTTTCCTGCATGTATCAGTTGCTTGGACCTCAATGAGGCCAGCCCCGCATCGGTCAGAATCACTCAGCGAATGGAACTCAATTCAAAATGAGACAAAAAGCCTGAATGGTATGTGATCAGCTTTTAGAACGCTTGAAGTGTCGTTCATGTCTTGTTTGGGTCGATATAGCTGAGAGCTGAAGACTATCGTGACGTTAGCGTTAAACGAACCTATCGTTTCTGCCGCAAAGACACTATTGATGAACTAGTAGGGGATCTGCCACGTCACACGGGCCGTCGGCAAGAGGTCCTGAACATGAGCTTGGAAACACACATATACAGACATATTCTTCGTTGCCGTATTATTCATTCACTTAGTTCTTCCTTAATTCAGTACCTACTCCCTAGCAATGGTGTTGACTTTTACCCCGCAACCTTAGCTAGAGCACGTGCGATAGCCAGTCACATCACTAGTTGGAGATACCCAATGAGATGACTCAATTGACACAAGCTATCAAAGAGCAGTTACCGTTCTCTTATGAGAGAATAGCCAAGCCAAGATGATATCTTCACAGGAATCATTGGTGTTCGATTCAACTTGGCCTGCAGTAGCTCATGCTCAATAAAATTACCCATCCTCACCCTCCCCACGTGTGTCCCCCAAACCACCAACAGACTTACACCAAAAGCCCCCCCAAGACCTACACTCCAACTCCACGTGCATCAAATCCGCATCGTCGTTGGATCTATAAGCCCTCCCGATCCGAGCCGATAACGATCTTCCATTTTTGGTCACCGAGGAGCCGCAAAAACACTCACGCGAGTTATATCCGTCTTGGCTTTATTTGAATCAAGCTTAAAAGGAACCCAATGTAACTTTAACCTTCTATTTCTCCGGGCTCGAACATCTCTCACAATGGTAGCTACCTCTTTGCTTGTTCACTTGGCTTTATTGCCTTGTTTGGTTCTTGGTTCTTCGCTTGCGCCGAGGGCGAAGGAGTTTGACTATGATTCCCTGACGCTTCGTGAAGTTGGTGCTCGTAACACTCTTGTAAGTCATCTTCAGTGGTTGATGGAGAGAGTTGCTAAGTTGTGCAGGACTGGCGTGTTTGGCTGGAGAAAGATGGGCAGCCTATCTCCTTCTGGCACGATATTCCCTTGTACCCTGAGAAGGGCAATAATCGCATCGTGAGCTACGTTGTTGAGATTCCCCGATGGACGGATGGCAAGATTGAGACTCGTCGTGATGAGCCTCTCAGTGCGTGGTGACTCCATATCGCACAGTACAATTTTACAATACTAATTGACCTCAGACCCCATCTTCCACGATGACAAGAAGAAGGCCCCTCGTTTCGTTGAGAGTGTCTGGCCTCACAAGTCATACCCATTCCACTATGGATCCATCCCCCAGACTTGGGAGAGTCCCAACTTTGACCACGATTTCACTGGATACCCTGGTGACAACGATCCCATTGATCTGTTCGACATCACCGAGGCGTGAGTGTTCTTCGCGAATGAGAAAGCAAAGACTGACTTGTATATAGGCCTGCCCACGTTGGACAGGTCAAGTCTGTCAAGGTCCTTGGTGGCCTTGCATTGAACGACGTAAGTCTAGTACATGGCTAACACAAAACGACTGCTGACTGAGGCGTAAAGGGTGGCGAGACTGACTGGAAAGTCATTGCCATTGATACCAAGGACCCTCTCGCTGCTCTGGTCGACTGTAAGTGCTATCACCTCTCTGGTCAACTAAATCTAACAGTCGCAGCCGTCGAGGATCTCGAAAAGTACCGTCCCGGTCTGGCCAAGACCTTCTATAACTGGTTCACCGTAAGCTCTTCGCCCCTTTACCCAAAGACTCACTAACCGCAGCAGTACTACAAAGTCGCCCGCGGCGACAGTGTTCTCGAGATCGTTGGCGGGGACTACCAAAACGCCAAGTTCATGACCAAGACCATCAAGAGCAGCCACGGCGACTGGCAGGACCTCGTACGCGGAAAGGTTGACTCTAATGAGATCAACTACAACCAGACCAGCACCAAGAGCTACAAGAGCTATATCAAGAGCAAGGATGCTACCAAGAAGTTCGGTATTCCTGTCAAGTCCAATGTTCTTCCTGCTGCGGAGAGACCAGCGAAGTACGATTTGTGGTACTACCTTGATAAGGACTACAAGTTGATTCAACTTCCTAAAAACTAAGACAATGCGCCACGACCTGGTACTGACAACATATATTAGAGTATTATAATTCTATAGAACATATTAAAACGCATTTCTCATATCTGAATGCCTCTATTTTAATTGAACTTGACCGTCTCATAGGCGCTCTTGACCCTGATGTTTGGGCCATACTTGAACAACACCCACGGAACTGGCAGCAGGACCAATGCCACGAAGGCCAGAAGGCTGCTAGCCCAGTCAATACCCAGCTTCTCATACACTATTTAAAATTAGCGATTATTCTTGCAAAGATGGGTGTGGGAACTCACTCTGAATCGTGAACAGGGGAAATACTCCTGCGAAACCATATCGCGCCAGACTGTTGGCACTAGCGGCGCTTGCAACAACACTCCCGTGATACGTATCAGTGATATACTGCACGGTGCTAACAAACACACAGAGATTTCCCCAAGCAAAGATGATCATCGATGCAGCGGGGCTTGCCCAAGAAACGCCAGGTCGTACGGTCCAAGCAAACCAGAACAATCCGATTGGCAATCCGATACTTCCAATCATTGAGGGGTAAAGACGATGCTCGGGTGGGATCTGATGAGGTGGGTATTTCGACGCTTGTTTTCGATATAGGAAGACGTCGCAGAGGATAACGGTAATGAGTCCGAGAAAGCAGCCTATGAGGATGGACAGGAAGACAAGACCTGACTCTTCGATGGAGAACTGGTAGACTCTTCCAAAAGTATACGGAACGGCGGCGAAAAAACTGAAAAGTGTTCCAAACTCTGCTGCCACGTACAGACAGATGAATCCAGTGATAGGCTCTAGCAGAAGCATGCGAATAGGTCGAACAACTGCCACGAGGGCAAACATCTTGAGTCGAGCAGCCATCGGCGGGGAGTCATCAACCTTCATCCCCTTCTTCTTCATAAGTCGTCGCTTGATAACTGGATGAAACGTCTCGTGCGAGAACGCAGTGATGATCATAGCCAGTATCGAAAAGAATACCAACGTCCACTGCGTCCACCTCCATCCCTTTCGATTCACCACAAAAGAGCCTATGACTGGTCTAAGTAGAAAGTCAGTCAGGTCCTCAACACTTCCTTTCCAAAACTCACCCTAACCCCGGACCCAGAAACGGCATTAGGATAAAAACCGCTGAAACAGGTCCTCTGTTCTTCGGCGTAAAGGTCTCGGACAACGTCCCCGTCGCAACAGCCAGCACAGGCGCCCAGCATAAACCCGCCATGAATCTCAGAAAGCTCAGCCCTCCGATATTGTGCACGAAACCTGCACCCATAGTGAATAGTGCACCGAGAGGAACACTCGCTGCGTAGATGGGATAGCGACCTATAGTTTCCGATAACGGGCCGCCGATTACAGGCCCGAAGCCGAGGGCGAGGACGTAGAGTGTTAGAGGTAGGAGGGCGACGGTGCTGCTGACGTTGAACTCGATCATGAGCTCTGTGCGAGCGGGACTCATTATTGATGTTCCGATTGATCTGAGATGTTAGTTTACATAGACACTCTGGGGATGGGGTGGACCTACGCTAGAAGAGCTGCTGAGGATAGCATCACGACTTGAAGAGCTTTCTTCCACGCTGGCCAATTGAAAGGATTATGAGGACTATTATCCCAATCCAACTCATCAGTCTCCCCCTGCTCCTTCGGTCTCGCAGCCTCAATCTCGCCCTCCGTCGCAGAGTCGTTCCCAAGCGACGCATCGCCCATAATACCAGTATCGTCAATCTTCTCCATGATGAGGTTTGTTCAGTTTTAATGCTTTAAATTCTATTCTCGACGCTTTCCTTTATCACCCCAGCCAAAACCCCGACGGATTTGTAAATATAGATCGCATTATAAATTGTTATTGCGGAAATGGTGCCGCGTTGGAGATTTATGTAAATTTCCCCGTCCTGTTTGTATGATTACTGATCGGCTTCTCAACGCTCGTTGGTCGCGCGCACCCTGTCGCTGCGAATAGCTCGGCTTTTGGATTAATGATCATAGTCGCGTCAGTAAGCTTGACCTATTAAATGTGTTGATTCGCCCGATTATAAAGCTTCTGGGCAAGTACTTGATGTTGTATGCCTCGGTTATCCATCATGGGAAGTATGGCATTTGCGATATGCCCAGAGCGCCAAGAGTTATTCCCGTCGGTTAATACTATCTCTAAAGGGCATATACGACATTTCATCGTCTTTCTCTCTATAGAGCTTAGAAATCACCTCCGTGCGATCATGTAAGAGTTGGTTGACTGGGTGTTATGCAAAGCGTAAATTGGTTATAATAAGCAATCTAGCATTAATTAAAAGAGCCTTATTTTCTTTAATCTAAGGTAGTAATTAGGTTAACCTTTTTTAGCTAAAGAAATTATATAGTAGGTTTAATCTAACTAATTAAAAAGAAATATATTATTTATAGCTTAATATACTTTCTATTTAACTATATATTATTATATAGTTAAATATA